>NW_027479858.1:0-59445 GCF_051014685.1 Ptiloglossa arizonensis
ACCATTTCTTAGCTGCAAACTCCCATATCTCGCGAACGGAATGACCTAACCCAAAAATTCCTATTGCATCTGAAAGTAGAAACTCGCCCGATTACAACGGTATGTGTATTTTTTCCCTAGGCCATTCTGGTTAAGCGTTTGGAGCAGCAGAATTGCGAAAGATTTGTTGTCATCTCAACCATTTCTTAGCTTCAAACTCCCATATCTCGCGAGCGGATTGACCTAACCCAAGAATTCCTATTGCATCTGAAAGTAGAAACTCGCCCGATTACAACGGTATGTGTATTTTTTCCCTAGGCCATTCTGGTTAAGCGTTTGGAGCAGCAGAATTGCAAAAAATTTTTTGCCTTCTCCACCATTTCTTGGTTTCAAACTCCCATATCTCGCGAACGGATTGACCTAACCCAAAAATTCCTATTGCATCTGAAAGTAGAAACTCGTTCGATTACAACGGTATGGGTATTTTTTCCCTAGGCCATTCTGGTTAAGCGTTTGGAGCAGCAGAAGTGCGAAAAATTTGTTGTCTTCTCAACCATTTCTTAGCTTCAAAGTCCCATATCTCGCGAACGGATTGACCAAACCCAAAAATTCCTGCTGCGTCTGAAAGTAGAAACTCGCCCGATTACTACTGTATGCGTATTTTTTTCCTAGGCCATTCTGGTTAAGCGCTGGAGCAGCAGAAGTGCGACAAATTTGTTGTCTTCTCAACCATTTCTTAGCTTCAAACTCCCATATCTCGCGAGCGGATTGACCTAACCCAAAAATTCCTATTGCATCTGAAAGTAGAAACTCGCCCGATTACAAAGGTATGCGTATTTTTTCCCTAGGCCATTCTGGTTAAGCGTTTGGAGCAGCAGAAGTGCGAAAAATTTGTTGTCTTCTCAACCATTTCTTAGCTTCAAAGTCCCATATCTCGCGAACGGATTGACCAAACCCAAAAATACCTGCTGCGTCTGAAAGTAGAAACTCGCCCGATTACTACTGTATGCGTATTTTTTCCCTAGGCCATTCTGGTTAAGCGTTTGGAGCAGCAGAAGTGCGAAAAATTTGTTGTCTTCTCAACCATTTCTTAGCTTCAAACGCCCATATCTCGCGAACGGATTGACATAGCCCAAAAATTCCTATTGCATCTGAAAGTAGAATCTCGCCCGATTACAACGGTATGTGTATTTTTTCCCTAGGCCATTCTGGTTAAGCGTTTGGAGCAGCAGAAGTGCGAAAAATTTGTTGTCTTCTCAACCATTTCTTAGATTCAAAGTCCCATATCTCGCGAACGGATTGACCAAACCCAAAAATACCTGCTGCGTCTGAAAGTAGAAACTCGCCCGATTACTACTGTATGCGTATTTTTTCCCTAGGCCATTCTGGTTAAGCGTTTGGAGCAGCAGAAGTGCGAAAAATTTGTTGTCTTCTCAACCATTTCTTAGCTTCAAACTCCCATATCTCGCGAACGGATTGACATAGCCCAAAAATTCCTATTGCATCTGAAAGTAGAATCTCGCCCGATTACAACGGTATGTGCATTTTTTCCCTAGGCCACACTGGTTAAGCGTTTGGAGCAGCAGAAGCGGAAAAATTAGTTGTCTTCTCAACCATTTCTTAGATTCAAACGCCCATATCTCGCGAACGGATTGACCAAACCCAAAAATTCCTGCTGCGTCTGAAAGTAGAAACTCGCCCGATTACAAATGTATGGGTATTTTTTCCCTGGGCCATTCTGGTTAAGCGTTTGGAGCAGCAGCAGTGCGAAAAATTTGTTGTCTTCTCAACCATTTCTTAGCTTCAAAGTCCCATATCTCGCGACCGGATTGACCAAACCAAAAAATTCCTGCTGCGTCTGGAAGTAGAAACTCGCCCGATTACAACTGTATGGTTATTTTTATTCCCTAGGCCATTCTGGTTAAGCGTTTGGAGCAGCAGAAGTGCGAAAAATTTGTTGTCTTCTCAACCATTTCTTAGCTTCAAACTCCCATATCTCGCGAGCGGATTGACCTAACTCAAAAATTCCTATTGCATCTGAAAGTAGAATTTCGCCCGATTACAACGGTATGTGTATTTTTTCCCTAGGCCATTCTGGTTAAGCGTTTGGAGCAGCAGAATTGCAAAAAATTTTTTGCCTTCTCAACCATTTCTTAGCTTCAAAGTCCCATATCTCGCGAACGGATTGACCAAACCCAAATATTCCTGTTGCGTCTGAAATTAGAAACTCGCCCGATAACAACGGTATGTGTATTTTTTCCCTAGGCCATTCTGGTTAAGCGTTTGGAGCAGCAGAAGTGCGAGGAATTAGTTGTCTTCTCAACCATTTCTTAGCTTCAAAGTCCCATATCTCGCGAACGGATTGACCTAACCCAAAAATTCCTATTGCATCTGAAAGTAGAAACTCGCCCGATTACAACGGTATGTGAATTTTTTCCCTAGGCCTTTCTGGTTAAGCGATTGGAGCAGCAGAAGTGCGAAAAATTTGTTGTCTTGTCAACCATTTCTTAGCTTCAAAGTCCCATATCTCGCGAACGGATTGACCTGACGCAAAAATTCCTATTGTAACTGAAAGTAGAAACTCGTCCGATTACAACGGTATGTGTATTTTTTCGCTAGGCCATTCTGGTTAAGCGTTTGGAGCAGCAGAATTGCGAAAAATTTTTTGCCTTCTCAACCATTTCTTGGCTTCAAACTCTCATATCTCGCGAACGGATTGACCTAACCCAAAAATTCCTATTGCATCTGAAAGTAGAAACTCGCCCGATTTCAGCGGTATGTGTATTTTTTCTCTAGGCCATTCTGGTTAAGCGTTTGGAGCAGCAGAAGTGCGAAGAATTAGTTGTCTTGTCAACCATTTCTTAGCTTCAAAGTCCCATATCTCGCGTACGGATTGACCAAACCCAAAAATTCCTGCAGCGTCTGAAAGTAGAAACTCGCCCGATTACAACTGTATGTGTATTTTTTCCCTAGGCCATTCTGGTTAAGCGTTTGGAGCAGCAGAAGTGCGAAAAATTTGTTGTCTTCTCAACCATTTCTTAGCTTCAAAGTCCCATATCTCGCGAACTGTTTCACCAAACCCAAAAATTCCTGTTGCGTCTGAAATTAGAAACTCGCCCGATTACAACGGTATGTGTATTTTTTCCCTAGGCCATTCTGGTTAAGCGTTTGGAGCAGCAGAATTGCGAAGAAATAGTTGTCTTCTCTAACATTTCTTAGCTTCAAACTCCCATATCTCGCGAACGGATTGACCAAACCCAAAAATTCCTGCTGCGTCTGAAAGTAGAAACTCGCCCAATTACAACTGTATGGGTATTTTTATTCCCTAGGCAATTCTGGTTAAGCGTTTGGAGCAGCAGAAGTGCGAAAAATTTGTTGTCTTCTCATCATTTCTTAGCTTCAAAGTCCCATATCTCGCGAACGGATTGACCAAACCCAAAAATTCCTGCAGCGTCTGAAAGTAGGAACTCGCCCGATTACAACTGTATGCGTATTTTTTCCCTAGGCCATTCTGGTTAAGCGCTGGAGCAGCAGAAGTGCGACAAATTTGTTGTCTTGTCAACCATTTCTTAGCTTCAAACTCCCATATCTCGCGAGCGGATTGACCTAACCCAAAAATTCCCATTACATCTGAAAGTAGAAACTCGCACGATTACAACGGTATGTGTATTTTTCCCCCAGGCCATTCTGGTTAAGCGTTTGGAGCAGCAGAAGTGCGAAGAATTAGTTGTCTTCTCAAACATTTCTTAGCTTCAAACTCCCTTATCTCGCGAACGGATTGACCAAACCCAAAAATTCCTGCTGCGTCTGAAAGTAGAAACTCGCCCGATTACAACTGTATGGGTATTTTTATTCCCTAGGCCATTCTGGTTAAGCGTTTGGAGCAGCAGAAGTGCGAAAAATTTGTTGTCTTCTCAACCATTTCTTAGCTTCAAACTCCCATATCTCGCGAGCGGATTGACCTAACCCAAAAATTGCTGTTGCGTCAGAAATTAGAAACTCGCCCTATTACAACGGTATGTGTATTTTTTCCCTAGGCCATTCTGGTTAAGCGTTTGGAGCAGCAGAATTGCGAAAAATTAGTTGTCTTCTCAACCATTTCTTAGCTGCAAAGTCCCATATCTCGCGAACGGATTGACCAAACCCAAAAATTCCTGTTGCGTCTGAAATTAGAAATTCGCCCGATCACAACGGTATGTGTATTTTTTCCCTAGGCCATTCTGGTTAAGCGTTTGGAGCAGCAGAAGTGCGACGAATTAGTTGTCTTCTCAAACATTTCTTAGCTTCAAAGTCCCATATCTCGCGAACGGTTTCACCAAACCCAAAAATTCCTGTTGCGTGTGAAAGTAGAAACTCGCCCGATTACAACTGTATGTGTATTTTTTACCTAGGCCACTTTGGTGAAGCGTTTGGAGCAGCAGAATTGCGAAAAATTTTGTGCCTTCTCAACCATTTCTTGGGTTCAAACTCCCATATCTCGCGAACGGATTGACCTAACCCAAAAATTCCTGTTGCGTGTGAAAGTAGAAACTCGCCCGATTACAACGGTATGTGTATTTTTTCCCTAGCCCATTCTGGTTAAGCGATTGGAGCAGCAGTAGTGCGAAAAATTAGTTGTCTTCTCAACCATTTCTTAGCTTCAAAGTCCCATATCTCGCGAACGGTTTCACCAAACCCAAAAATTCCTGCTGCGTCTGAAATTAGAAACTCGCCCGATTACAACGGTATGTGTATTTTTTTCCCTAGGCCATTCTGGTTAAGCGTTTGGAGCAGCAGAATTGCGAATAATTAGTTGTCTTCTCTAACATTTCTTAGCTTCAAACTCCCATATCTCGCGAACGGATTGACCAAACCCAAAAATTCCTGCAGCGTCTGAAAGTAGGAACTCGCCCGATTACAACTGTATGCGTATTTTTTCCCTAGGCCATTCTGGTTAAGCGCTGGAGCAGCAGAAGTGCGACAAATTTGTTGTCTTGTCAACCATTTCTTAGCTTCAAACTCCCATATCTCGCGAGCGGATTGACCTAACCCAAAAATTCCTATTACATCTGAAAGTAGAAACTCGCACGATTACAACGGTATGTGTATTTTTCCCCCAGGCCATTCTGGTTAAGCGTTTGGAGCAGCAGAAGTGCGAAGAATTAGTTGTCTTCTCAAACATTTCTTAGCTTCAAACTCCCTTATCTCGCGAACGGATTGACCAAACCCAAAAATTCCTGCTGCGTCTGAAAGTAGAAACTCGCCCGAATACAACTGTATGGGTATTTTTATTCCCTAGGCCATTCTGGTTAAGCGTTTGGAGCAGCAGAAGTGCGAAAAATTTGTTGTCTTCTCAACCATTTCTTAGCTTCAAACTCCCATATCTCGCGAGCGGATTGACATAACCCAAAAATTCCTATTGCATCTGAAAGTAGAATTTCGCCCGATTACAACGGTATGTGTATTTTTTCCCTAGGCCATTCTGGTTAAGCGTTTGGAGCAGCAGAATTGCAAAAAATTTTTTGCCTTCTCAACCACTTCTTGGCTTCAAACTCCCATATCTCGCGAACGGATTGACCTAACCCAAAAATTGCTGTTGCGTCTGAAATTAGAAACTCGCCCGATTACAACGGTATGTGTATTTTTTCCCTAGGCCATTCTGGTTAAGCGTTTGGAGCAGCAGAATTGCGAAAAATTAGTTGTCTTCTCAACCATTTCTTAGCTTCAAAGTCCCATATCTCGCGAACGGATTGACCAAACCCAAAAATTCCTGTTGCGTCTGTAATTAGAAATTCGCCCGATCACAACGGTATGTGTATTTTTTCCTTAGGCCATTCTGGTTAAGCGTTTGGAGCAGCAGAAGTGCGAAGAATTAGTTGTCTTCTCAAACATTTCTTAGCTTCAAACTCCCATATCTCGCGAACGGATTGACCAAACCCAAAAATTCCTGCTGCGTCTGAAAGTAGAAACTCGCCCGATTACAACTGTATGGGTATTTTTATTCCCTAGGCCATTCTGGTTAAGCGTTTGGAGAAGCAGAAGTGCGAAAAATTTGTTGTCTTCTCAACCATTTCTTAGATTCAAAGTCCCATATCTCGCGAACGGATTGACCAAACCCAAAAATTCCTGCAGTGTCTGAAAGTAGAAACTCGCCCGATTACAACTGTATGTGTATTTTTTACCTAGGCCATTTTGGTGAAGCTTTTGGAGAAGCAGAATTGCGAAAAATTTTATGCCTTCTCAACCATTTCTTGGGTTCAAACTCCCATATCTCGCGAACGGATTGACCTAACCCAAAAATTCCTGTTGCGTGTGAAAGTAGAAACTCGCCCGATTACAACGGTATGTGTATTTTTTCCCTAGCCCATTCTGGTTAAGCGATTGGAGCAGCAGTAGTGCGAAAAATTTGTTGTCTTGTCAACCGTTTCTTAGATTCAAAGTCCCATATCTCGCGAACGGATTGACCTAACCCAAAAATTCCTATTGTAACTGAAAGTAGAAACTCGTCCGATTACAACGGTATGGGCATTTTTTCCCTAGGCCATTCTGGTTAAGCGTTTGGAGCAGCAGAATTGCGAAAAATTTTTTGCTTCCTCAACCATTTCTTGGCTCCAAACTCTCATATCTCGCGAACGGATTGACCTAACCCAAAAATTCCTGTTGCTTCTGAAAGTAGAAACTCGCCCGATTACAGCGGTATGTGTATTTTTTCCCTAGGCCATTCTGGTTAAGCGTTTGGGGCAGCAGAAGTGCGAAAAATTTGTTGTCTTCTCAACCATTTCTTAGCTTCAAAGTCCCATATCTCGCGAACGGATTGACCAAATCCAAAAATTCCTGCTGCGTCTGAAAGTAGAAACTCGCCCGATTACAACGGTATGTGCATTTTTTCCCTAGCCCATTCTGGTTAAGCGATTGGAGCAGCAGTAGTGCGAAAAATTTGTTGTCTTGTCAACCGTTTCTTAGATTCAAAGTCCCATATCTCGCGAACGGATTGACCTAACCCAAAAATTCCTATTGTAACTGAAAGTAGAAACTCGTCCGATTACAACGGTATGGGCATTTTTTCCCTAGGCCATTCTGGTTAAGCTTTTGGAGCAGCAGAATTGCGAAAAATTTTTTGCTTCCTCAACCATTTCTTGGCTTCAAACTCCCATATCTCGCGAACGGATTGACCTAACCCAAAAATTCCTGTTGCATCTGAAAGTAGAAACTCGCCCGATTACAACTGTATGCGTATTTTTTCCCTAGGCCATTCTGGTTAAGCGCTGGAGCAGCAGAAGTGCGACAAATTTGTTGTCTTGTCAACCATTTCTTAGCTTCAAACTCCCATATCTCGCGAGCGGATTGACCTAACCCAAAAATTCCTATTACATCTGAAAGTAGAAACTCGCACGATTACAACGGTATGTGTATTTTTCCCCCAGGCCATTCTGGTTAAGCGTTTGGAGCAGCAGAATTGCGAAGAATTAGTTGTCTTCTCAAACATTTCTTAGCTTCAAACTCCCTTATCTCGCGAACGGATTGACCAAACCCAAAAATTCCTGCTGCGTCTGAAAGTAGAAACTCGCCCGATTACAACTGTATGGGTATTTTTATTCCCTAGGCCATTCTGGTTAAGCGTTTGGAGCAGCAGAAGTGCGAAAAATTTGTTGTCTTCTCAACCATTTCTTAGCTTCAAACTCCCATATCTCGCGAGCGGATTGACATAACCCAAAAATTCCTATTGCATCTGAAAGTAGAATTGCACCCGATTACAACGGTATGTGTATTTTTTCCCTAGGCCATTCTGGTTAAGCGTTTGGAGCAGCAGAATTGCAAAAAATTTTTTGCCTTCTCAACCACTTCTTGGCTTCAAACTCCCATATCTCGCGAACGGTTTGACCTAACCCAAAAATTGCTGTTGCGTCTGAAATTAGAAACTCGCCCGATTACAACGGTATGTGTATTTTTTCCCTAGGCCATTCTGGTTAAGCGTTTGGAGCAGCAGAATTGCGAAAAATTAGTTGTCTTCTCAACCATTTCTTAGCTTCAAAGTCCCATATCTCGCGTACGGATTGACCAAACCCAAAAATTCCTGTTGCGTCTGTAATTAGAAATTCGCCCGATCACAACGGTATGTGTATTTTTTCCCTAGGCCATTCTGGTTAAGCGTTTGGAGCAGCAGAAGTGCGAAGAATTAGTTGTCTTCTCAAAAATTTCTTAGCTTCAAACTCCCATATCTCGCGAACGGATTGACCAAACCCAAAAATTCCTGCTGCGTCTGAAAGTAGAAACTCGCCCGATTACAACTGTATGGGTATTTTTATTCCCTAGGCCATTCTGGTTAAGCGTTTGCAGCAGCAGGAGTGCGAAAAATTTGTTGTCTTCTCAACCATGCCTTAGCTTCAAAGTCCCATATCTCGCGAACGGATTGACCAAACCCAAAAATTCCTGCAGTGTCTGAAAGTAGAAACTCGCCCGATTACAACTGTATGTGTATTTTTTACCTAGGCCATTTTGCTGAAGCGTTTGGAGCAGCAGAATTGCGAAAAATTTTATGCCTTCTCAACCATTTCTTGGGTTCACACTCCCATATCTCGCGAACGGATTGACATAGCCCAAAAATTCCTATTGCATCTGAAAGTAGAATCTCGCCCGATTACAACGGTATGTGTATTTTTTCCCTAGGCCATTCTGGTTAAGCGTTTGGAGCAGCAGAAGTGCGAAAAATTTGTTGTCTTCTCAACCATTTCTTAGCTTCAAAGTCCCATATCTCGCGAACGGATTGACCAAACCCAAAAATACCTGCTGCGTCTGAAAGTAGAAACTCGCCCGATTACTACTGTATGCGTATTTTTTCCCTAGGCCATTCTGGTTAAGCGTTTGGAGCAGCAGAAGTGCGAAAAATTTGTTGTCTTCTCAACCATTTCTTAGCTTCAAACTCCCATATCTCGCGAACGGATTGACATAGCCCAAAAATTCCTATTGCATCTGAAAGTAGAATCTCGCCCGATTACAACGGTATGTGCATTTTTTCCCTAGGCCACACTGGTTAAGCGTTTGGAGCAGCAGAAGTGGAAAAATTAGTTGTCTTCTCAACCATTTCTTAGATTCAAACGCCCATATCACGCGAACGGATTGACCAAACCCAAAAATTCCTGCTGCGTCTGAAAGTAGAAACTCGCCCGATTACAAATGTATGGGTATTTTTTCCCTGGGCCATTCTGGTTAAGCGTTTGGAGCAGCAGCAGTGCGAAAAATTTGTTGTCTTCTCAACCATTTCTTAGCTTCAAAGTCCCATATCTCGCGACCGGATTGACCAAACCAAAAAATTCCTGCTGCGTCTGAAAGTAGAAACTCGCCCGATTACAACTGTATGGTTATTTTTATTCCCTAGGCCATTCTGGTTAAGCGTTTGGAGCAGCAGAAGTGCGAAAAATTTGTTGTCTTCTCAACCATTTCTTAGCTTCAAACTCCCATATCTCGCGAGCGGATTGACCTAACTCAAAAATTCCTATTGCATCTGAAAGTAGAATTTCGCCCGATTACAACGGTATGTGTATTTTTTCCCTAGGCCATTCTGGTTAAGCGTTTGGAGCAGCAGAATTGCAAAAAATTTTTTGCCTTCTCAACCATTTCTTAGCTTCAAAGTCCCATATCTCGCGAACGGATTGACCAAACCCAAAAATTCCTGTTGCGTCTGAAATTAGAAACTCGCCCGATAACAACGGTATGTGTATTTTTTCCCTAGGCCATTCTGGTTATGCGTTTGGAGCAGCAGAAGTGCGAGGAATTAGTTGTCTTCTCAAACATTTCTTAGCTTCAAACTCCCATATCTCGCGAACGGATTGACCAAACCCAAAAATTCCTGCTGCGTCTGAAAGTAGAAACTCGCCCGATTACAACTATATGTGTATTTTTTCCCTAGGCCATTCTGGTTAAGCGTTTGGAGCAGCAGAATTGCGAAAAATTTTTTGCTTTTTCAACCATTTCTTGGCTTCAAACTCTCATATCTCGCGAACGGATTGACCTAACCCAAAAATTCCTATTGTAACTGAAAGTAGAAACTCGTTCGATTACAACGGTATGGGTATTTTTTCCCTAGGCCATTCTGGTTAAGCGTTTGGAGCAGCAGAAGTGCGAAAAATTTGTTGTCTTCTCAACCATTTCTTAGCTTCAAAGTCCCATATCTCGCGAACGGATTGACCAAACCCAAAAATTCCTGCTGCGTCTGAAAGTAGAAACTCGCCCGATTACTACTGTATGCGTATTTTTTTCCTAGGCCATTCTGGTTAAGCGCTGGAGCAGCAGAAGTGCGACAAATTTGTTGTCTTCTCAACCATTTCTTAGCTTCAAACTCCCATATCTCGCGAGCGGATTGACCTAACCCAAAAATTCCTATTGGATCTGAAAGTAGAAACTCGCCCGATTACAACGGTATGTGTATTTTTTCCCTAGGCCATTCTGGTTAAGCGTTTGGAGCAGCAGAATTGCAAAAAATTTTTTGCCTTCTCAACCATTTCTTGGCTTCAAACTCCCATATCTCGCGAACGGATTGACCTAACCCAAAAGTTCCTGTTGCGTCTGAAATTAGAAACTCGCCCGATTACAGCTGTATGCGTATTTTTTCCCTAGGCCATTCTGGTTAAGCGTTTGGAGCAGCAGAATTGCAAAAAATTTTTTGCCTTCTCAACCATTTCTTGGCTTCAAACTCCCATATCTCGCGAACGGATTGCCCTAACACAAAAATTCCTGTTGCGTCTGAAATTAGAAACTCGCCCGATAACAACGGTATGTGTATTTTTTCCCTAGGCCATTCTGGTTAAGCGTTTGGAGCAGCAGAAGTGCGAGGAATTAGTTGTCTTCTCAAACATTTCTTAGCTTCAAACTCCCATATCTCGCGAACGGATTGACCAAACCCAAAAATTCCTGCTGCGTCTGAAAGTAGAAACTCGCCCGATTACAACTATATGTCTATTTTTTCCCTAGGCCATTCTGGTTAACCGTTTGGAGCAGCAGAATTGCGAAAAATTTTTTGCTTTTTCAACCATTTCTTGGCTTCAAACTCTCATATCTCGCGAACGGATTGACCTAACCCAAAAATTCCTATTGTAACTGAAAGTAGAAACTCGTTCGATTACAACGGTATGGGTATTTTTTCCCTAGGCCATTCTGGTTAAGCGTTTGGAGCAGCAGAAGTGCGAAAAATTTGTTGTCTTCTCAACCATTTCTTAGCTTCAAAGTCCCATATCTCGCGAACGGATTGACCAAACCCAAAAATTCCTGCTGCGTCTGAAAGTAGAAACTCGCCCGATTACTACTGTATGCGTATTTTTTTCCTAGGCCATTCTGGTTAAGCGCTGGAGCAGCAGAAGTGCGACAAATTTGTTGTCTTCTCAACCATTTCTTAGCTTCAAACTCCCATATCTCGCGAGCGGATTGACCTAACCCAAAAATTCCTATTGCATCTGAAAGTAGAAACTCGCCCGATTACAACGGTATGTGTATTTTTTCCCTAGGTCATTCTGGTTAAGCGTTTGGAGCAGCAGAATTGCAAAAAATTTTTTGCCTTCTCAACCACTTCTTGGCTTCAAACTCCCATATCTCGCGAACGGTTTGACCTAACCCAAAAATTGCTGTTGCGTCTGAAATTAGAAACTCGCCCGATTACAACGGTATGTGTATTTTTTCCCTAGGCCATTCTGGTTAAGCGTTTGGAGCAGCAGAATTGCGAAAAATTAGTTGTCTTCTCAACCATTTCTTAGCTTCAAAGTCCCATATCTCGCGAGCGGATTGACCTAACTCAAAAATTCCTATTGCATCTGAAAGTAGAATTTCGCCCGATTACAACGGTATGTGTATTTTTTCCCTAGGCCATTCTGGTTAAGCGTTTGGAGCAGCAGAAGTGCGAAAAATTTGTTGCCTTCTCAACCATTTCTTAGCTTCAAACTCCCATATCTCGCGAACGGATTGACCAAACCCAAAAATTCCTGCTGCGTCTGAAAGTAGAAAATCGCCCGATTACAACTGTATGCGTATTTTTTCCCTAGGCCATTCTGGTTAAGCGTTTGGAGCAGCAGAATTGCGAAAAATTTCTTGTCTTCTCAACCATTTCTTAGCTGCAAACTCCCATATCTCGCGAACGGAATGACCTAACCCAAAAATTCCTATTGCATCTGAAAGTAGAAACTCGCCCGATTACAACGGTATGTGTATTTTTTCCCTAGGCCATTCTGGTTAAGCGTTTGGAGCAGCAGAATTGCGAAAGATTTGTTGTCTTCTCAACCATTTCTTAGCTTCAAACTCCCATATCTCGCGAGCGGATTGACCTAACCCAAGAATTCCTATTGCATCTGAAAGTAGAAACTCGCCCGATTACAACGGTATGTGTATTTTTTCCCTAGGCCATTCTGGTTAAGCGTTTGGAGCAGCAGAATTGCAAAAAATTTTTTGCCTTCTCCACCATTTCTTGGTTTCAAACTCCCATATCTCGCGAACGGATTGACCTAACCCAAAAATTCCTATTGCATCTGAAAGTAGAAACTCGTTCGATTACAACGGTATGGGTATTTTTTCCCTAGGCCATTCTGGTTAAGCGTTTGGAGCAGCAGAAGTGCGAAAAATTTGTTGTCTTCTCAACCATTTCTTAGCTTCAAAGTCCCATATCTCGCGAACGGATTGACCAAACCCAAAAATTCCTGCTGCGTCTGAAAGTAGAAACTCGCCCGATTACTACTGTATGCGTATTTTTTTCCTAGGCCATTCTGGTTAAGCGCTGGAGCAGCAGAAGTGCGACAAATTTGTTGTCTTCTCAACCATTTCTTAGCTTCAAACTCCCATATCTCGCGAGCGGATTGACCTAACCCAAAAATTCCTATTGCATCTGAAAGTAGAAACTCGCCCGATTACAACGGTATGCGTATTTTTTCCCTAGGCCATTCTGGTTAAGCGTTTGGAGCAGCAGAAGTGCGAAAAATTTGTTGTCTTCTCAACCATTTCTTAGCTTCAAAGTCCCATATCTCGCGAACGGATTGACCAAACCCAAAAATACCTGCTGCGTCTGAAAGTAGAAACTCGCCCGATTACTACTGTATGCGTATTTTTTCCCTAGGCCATTCTGGTTAAGCGTTTGGAGCAGCAGAAGTGCGAAAAATTTGTTGTCTTCTCAACCATTTCTTAGCTTCAAACTCCCATATCTCGCGAACGGATTGACATAGCCCAAAAATTCCTATTGCATCTGAAAGTAGAATCTCGCCCGATTACAACGGTATGTGTATTTTTTCCCTAGGCCATTCTGGTTAAGCGTTTGGAGCAGCAGAAGTGCGAAAAATTTGTTGTCTTCTCAACCATTTCTTAGCTTCAAAGTCCCATATCTCGCGAACGGATTGACCAAACCCAAAAATACCTGCTGCGTCTGAAAGTAGAAACTCGCCCGATTACTACTGTATGCGTATTTTTTCCCTAGGCCATTCTGGTTAAGCGTTTGGAGCAGCAGAAGTGCGAAAAATTTGTTGTCTTCTCAACCATTTCTTAGCTTCAAACTCCCATATCTCGAGAACGGATTGACATAGCCCAAAAATTCCTATTGCATCTGAAAGTAGAATCTCGCCCGATTACAACGGTATGTGCATTTTTTCCCTAGGCCACACTGGTTAAGCGTTTGGAGCAGCAGAAGTGGAAAAATTAGTTGTCTTCTCAACCATTTCTTAGATTCAAACGCCCATATCTCGCGAACGGATTGACCAAACCCAAAAATTCCTGCTGCGTCTGAAAGTAGAAACTCGCCCGATTACAAATGTATGGGTATTTTTTCCCTGGGCCATTCTGGTTAAGCGTTTGGAGCAGCAGCAGTGCGAAAAATTTGTTGTCTTCTCAACCATTTCTTAGCTTCAAAGTCCCATATCTCGCGACCGGATTGACCAAACCAAAAAATTCCTGCTGCGTCTGAAAGTAGAAACTCGCCCGATTACAACTGTATGGTTATTTTTATTCCCTAGGCCATTCTGGTTAAGCGTTTGGAGCAGCAGAAGTGCGAAAAATTTGTTGTCTTCTCAACCATTTCTTAGCTTCAAACTCCCATATCTCGCGAGCGGATTGACCTAACTCAAAAATTCCTATTGCATCTGAAAGTAGAATTTCGCCCGATTACAACGGTATGTGTATTTTTTCCCTAGGCCATTCTGGTTAAGCGTTTGGAGCAGCAGAATTGCAAAAAATTTTTTGCCTTCTCAACCATTTCTTAGCTTCAAAGTCCCATATCTCGCGAACGGATTGACCAAACCCAAAAATTCCTGTTGCGTCTGAAATTAGAAACTCGCCCGATAACAACGGTATGTGTATTTTTTCCCTAGGCCATTCTGGTTAAGCGTTTGGAGCAGCAGAAGTGCGAGGAATTAGTTGTCTTCTCAAACATTTCTTAGCTTCAAACTCCCATATCTCGCGAACGGATTGACCAAACCCAAAAATTCCTGCTGCGTCTGAAAGTAGAAACTCGCCCGATTACAACTATATGTGTATTTTTTCCCTAGGCCATTCTGGTTAAGCGTTTGGAGCAGCAGAATTGCGAAAAATTTTTTGCTTTTTCAACCATTTCTTGGCTTCAAACTCTCATATCTCGCGAACGGATTGACCTAACCCAAAAATTCCTATTGTAACTGAAAGTAGAAACTCGTTCGATTACAACGGTATGGGTATTTTTTCCCTAGGCCATTCTGGTTAAGCGTTTGGAGCAGCAGAAGTGCGAAAAATTTGTTGTCTTCTCAACCATTTCTTAGCTTCAAAGTCCCATATCTCGCGAACGGATTGACCAAACCCAAAAATTCCTGCTGCGTCTGAAAGTAGAAACTCGCCCGATTACTACTGTATGCGTATTTTTTTCCTAGGCCATTCTGGTTAAGCGCTGGAGCAGCAGAAGTGCGACAAATTTGTTGTCTTCTCAACCATTTCTTAGCTTCAAACTCCCATATCTCGCGAGCGGATTGACCTAACCCAAAAATTCCTATTGCATCTGAAAGTAGAAACTCGCCCGATTACAACGGTATGTGTATTTTTTCCCTAGGCCATTCTGGTTAAGCGTTTGGAGCAGCAGAATTGCAAAAAATTTTTTGCCTTCTCAACCATTTCTTGGCTTCAAACTCCCATATCTCGCGAACGGATTGACCTAACCCAAAAGTTCCTGTTGCGTCTGAAATTAGAAACTCGCCCGATTACAGCTGTATGCGTATTTTTTCCCTAGGCCATTCTGGTTAAGCGTTTGGAGCAGCAGAATTGCAAAAAATTTTTTGCCTTCTCAACCATTTCTTGGCTTCAAACTCCCATATCTCGCGAACGGATTGCCCTAACACAAAAATTCCTGTTGCGTCTGAAATTAGAAACTCGCCCGATAACAACGGTATGTGTATTTTTTCCCTAGGCCATTCTGGTTAAGCGTTTGGAGCAGCAGAAGTGCGAGGAATTAGTTGTCTTCTCAAACATTTCTTAGCTTCAAACTCCCATATCTCGCGAACGGATTGACCAAACCCAAAAATTCCTGCTGCGTCTGAAAGTAGAAACTCGCCCGATTACAACTATATGTCTATTTTTTCCCTAGGCCATTCTGGTTAACCGTTTGGAGCAGCAGAATTGCGAAAAATTTTTTGCTTTTTCAACCATTTCTTGGCTTCAAACTCTCATATCTCGCGAACGGATTGACCTAACCCAAAAATTCCTATTGTAACTGAAAGTAGAAACTCGTTCGATTACAACGGTATGGGTATTTTTTCCCTAGGCCATTCTTGTTAAGCGTTTGGAGCAGCAGAAGTGCGAAAAATTTGTTGTCTTCTCAACCATTTCTTAGCTTCAAAGTCCCATATCTCGCGAACGGATTGACCAAACCCAAAAATTCCTGCTGCGTCTGAAAGTAGAAACTCGCCCGATTACTACTGTATGCGTATTTTTTTCCTAGGCCATTCTGGTTAAGCGCTGGAGCAGCAGAAGTGCGACAAATTTGTTGTCTTCTCAACCATTTCTTAGCTTCAAACTCCCATATCTCGCGAGCGGATTGACCTAACCCAAAAATTCCTATTGCATCTGAAAGTAGAAACTCGCCCGATTACAACGGTATGTGTATTTTTTCCCTAGGCCATTCTGGTTAAGCGTTTGGAGCAGCAGAATTGCAAAAAATTTTTTGCCTTCTCAACCACTTCTTGGCTTCAAACTCCCATATCTCGCGAACGGTTTGACCTAACCCAAAAATTGCTGTTGCGTCTGAAATTAGAAACTCGCCCGATTACAACGGTATGTGTATTTTTTCCCTAGGCCATTCTGGTTAAGCGTTTGGAGCAGCAGAATTGCGAAAAATTAGTTGTCTTCTCAACCATTTCTTAGCTTCAAAGTCCCATATCTCGCGAACGGATTGACCAAACCCAAAAATACCTGCTGCGTCTGAAAGTAGAAACTCGCCCGATTACTACTGTATGTGTATTTTTTACCTAGGCCATTTTGCTGAAGCGTTTGGAGCAGCAGAATTGCGAAAAATTTTATGCCTTCTCAACCATTTCTTGGGTTCACACTCCCATATCTCGCGAACGGATTGACCTAACCCAAAAATTCCTGTTGCGTGTGAAAGTAGAAACTCGCCCGATTACAACGGTATGTGTATTTTTTCCCTAGCCCATTCTGGTTAAGCGATTGGAGCAGCAGTAGTGCGAAAAATTTGTTGTCTTGTCAACCGTTTCTTAGATTCAAAGTCCCATATCTCGCGAACGGATTGACCTAACCCAAAAATTCCTGCAGTGTCTGAAAGTAGAAACTCGCCCGATTACAACTGTATGTGTATTTTTTACCTAGGCCATTTTGCTGAAGCGTTTGGAGCAGCAGAATTGCGAAAAATTTTATGCCTTCTCAACCATTTCTTGGGTTCACACTCCCATATCTCGCGAACGGATTGACCTAACCCAAAAATTCCTGTTGCGTGTGAAAGTAGAAACTCGCCCGATTACAACGGTATGTGTATTTTTTCCCTAGCCCATTCTGGTTAAGCGATTGGAGCAGCAGTAGTGCGAAAAATTTGTTGTCTTGTCAACCGTTTCTTAGATTCAAAGTCCCATATCTCGCGAACGGATTGACCTAACCCAAAAATTCCTATTGTAACTGAAAGTAGAAACTCGTCCGATTACAACGGTATGGGCATTTTTTCCCTAGGCCATTCTGGTTAAGCGTTTGGAGCAGCAGAATTGCGAAAAATTTTTTGCTTCCTCAACCATTTCTTGGCTTCAAACTCTCATATCTCGCGAACGGATTGACCTAACCCAAAAATTCCTGTTGCATCTGAAAGTAGAAACTCGCCCGATTACAGCGGTATGTGTATTTTTTCCCTAGGCCATTCTGGTTAAGCGTTTGGGGCAGCAGAAGTGCGAAAAATTTGTTGTCTTCTCAACCATTTCTTAGCTTCAAAGTCCCATGTCTCGCGAACGGATTGACCAAACCCAAAAATTCCTGCTGCGTCTGAAAGTAGAAGCTCGCCCGATTACAACTGTATGCGTATTTTTTCCCTAGGCCATTCTGGTTAAGCGCTGGAGCAGCAGAAGTGCGACAAATTTGTTGTGTTGTCAACCATTTCTTAGCTTCAAACTCCCATATCTCGCGAGCGGATTGACCTAACCCAAAAATTCCTATTACATCTGAAAGCAGAAATTCGCCCGATTACAAAGGTATGTGTATTTTTTCCCTAGGCCATTCTGGTTAAGCGTTTGGAGCAGCAGAATTGCGAAAAATTTTTTGCCTTCTCAACCATTTCTTGGCTTCAAACTCCCATATCTCGCGAACGGATTGACCTAACCCAAAAATTCCTATTGCATCTGAAAGTAGAAACTCGACCGATTACAACGGTATGGGTATTTTTTCCCTAGGCCATTCTGGTTAAGCGTTTGGAGCAGCAGAAGTGCGAAAAATTTGTTGCCTTCTCAACCATTTCTTAGCTTCAAACTCCCATATCTCGCGAACGGATTGACCAAACCCAAAAATTCCTGCTGCGTCTGAAAGTAGAAACTCGCCCGATTACAACAGTATGCGTATTTTTTCCCTAGGCCATTCTGGTTAAGCGCTGGAGCAGCAGAAGTGCGAAAAATTTGTTGTCTTCTCAACCATTTCTTAGCTTCAAAGTCCCATATCTCGCGACCGGATTGACCAAACCCAAAAATTCCTGCTGCGTCTGAAAGTAGAAAATCGCCCGATTACAACTGTATGCGTATTTTTTCCCTAGGCCATTCTGGTTAAGCGTTTGGAGCAGCAGAATTGCGAAAAATTTCTTGTCTTCTCAACCATTTCTTAGCTGCAAACTCCCATATCTCGCGAACGGAATGACCTAACCCAAAAATTCCTATTGCATCTGAAAGTAGAAACTCGCCCGATTACAACGGTATGTGTATTTTTTCCCTAGGCCATTCTGGTTAAGCGTTTGGAGCAGCAGAATTGCGAAAGATTTGTTGTCTTCTCAACCATTTCTTAGCTTCAAACTCCCATATCTCGCGAGCGGATTGACCTAACCCAAGAATTCCTATTGCATCTGAAAGTAGAAACTCGCCCGATTACAACGGTATGTGTATTTTTTCCCTAGGCCATTCTGGTTAAGCGTTTGGAGCAGCAGAATTGCAAAAAATTTTTTGCCTTCTCCACCATTTCTTGGTTTCAAACTCCCATATCTCGCGAACGGATTGACCTAACCCAAAAATTCCTATTGCATCTGAAAGTAGAAACTCGTTCGATTACAACGGTATGGGTATTTTTTCCCTAGGCCATTCTGGTTAAGCG
The DNA here is from genome assembly GCF_051014685.1 of Ptiloglossa arizonensis. Lineage (NCBI taxonomy): Eukaryota > Metazoa > Arthropoda > Insecta > Hymenoptera > Colletidae > Ptiloglossa > Ptiloglossa arizonensis. Next base: position 18,727 of record NW_027479858.1, read on the forward strand.
TTTGGAGCAGCAGAAGTGCGAAAAATTTGTTGTCTTCTCAACCATTTCTTAGCTTCAAAGTCCCATATCTCGCGAACGGATTGACCAAACCCAAAAATTCCTGCTGCGTCTGAAAGTAGAAACTCGCCCGATTACTACTGTATGCGTATTTTTTTCCTAGGCCATTCTGGTTAAGCGCTGGAGCAGCAGAAGTGCGACAAATTTGTTGTCTTCTCAACCATTTCTTAGCTTCAAACTCCCATATCTCGCGAGCGGATTGACCTAACCCAAAAATTCCTATTGCATCTGAAAGTAGAAACTCGCCCGATTACAACGGTATGCGTATTTTTTCCCTAGGCCATTCTGGTTAAGCGTTTGGAGCAGCAGAAGTGCGAAAAATTTGTTGTCTTCTCAACCATTTCTTAGCTTCAAAGTCCCATATCTCGCGAACGGATTGACCAAACCCAAAAATACCTGCTGCGTCTGAAAGTAGAAACTCGCCCGATTACTACTGTATGCGTATTTTTTCCCTAGGCCATTCTGGTTAAGCGTTTGGAGCAGCAGAAGTGCGAAAAATTTGTTGTCTTCTCAACCATTTCTTAGCTTCAAACTCCCATATCTCGCGAACGGATTGACATAGCCCAAAAATTCCTATTGCATCTGAAAGTAGAATCTCGCCCGATTACAACGGTATGTGTATTTTTTCCGTAGGCCATTCTGGTTAAGCGTTTGGAGCAGCAGAAGTGCGAAAAATTTGTTGTCTTCTCAACCATTTCTTAGCTTCAAAGTCCCATATCTCGCGAACCGATTGACCAAACCCAAAAATACCTGCTGCGTCTGAAAGTAGAAACTCGCCCGATTACTACTGTATGTGTATTTTTTCCCTAGGCCATTCTGGTTAAGCGTTTGGAGCAGCAGAAGTGCGAAAAATTTGTTGTCTTCTCAACCATTTCTTAGCTTCAAACTCCCATATCTCGCGAACGGATTGACATAGCCCAAAAATTCCTATTGCATCTGAAAGTAGAATCTCGCCCGATTACAACGGTATGTGCATTTTTTCCCTAGGCCACACTGGTTAAGCGTTTGGAGCAGCAGAAGTGGAAAAATTAGTTGTCTTCTCAACCATTTCTTAGATTCAAACGCCCATATCTCGCGAACGGATTGACCAAACCCAAAAATTCCTGCTGCGTCTGAAAGTAGAAACTCGCCCGATTACAAATGTATGGGTATTTTTTCCCTGGGCCATTCTGGTTAAGCGTTTGGAGCAGCAGCAGTGCGAAAAATTTGTTGTCTTCTCAACCATTTCTTAGCTTCAAAGTCCCATATCTCGCGACCGGATTGACCAAACCAAAAAATTCCTGCTGCGTCTGAAAGTAGAAACTCGCCCGATTACAACTGTATGGTTATTTTTATTCCCTAGGCCATTCTGGTTAAGCGTTTGGAGCAGCAGAAGTGCGAAAAATTTGTTGTCTTCTCAACCATTTCTTAGCTTCAAACTCCCATATCTCGCGAGCGGATTGACCTAACTCAAAAATTCCTATTGCATCTGAAAGTAGAATTTCGCCCGATTACAACGGTATGTGTATTTTTTCCCTAGGCCATTCTGGTTAAGCGTTTGGAGCAGCAGAATTGCAAAAAATTTTTTGCCTTCTCAACCATTTCTTAGCTTCAAAGTCCCATATCTCGCGAACGGATTGACCAAACCCAAAAATTCCTGTTGCGTCTGAAATTAGAAACTCGCCCGATAACAACGGTATGTGTATTTTTTCCCTAGGCCATTCTGGTTAAGCGTTTGGAGCAGCAGAAGTGCGAGGAATTAGTTGTCTTCTCAAACATTTCTTAGCTTCAAACTCCCATATCTCGCGAACGGATTGACCAAACCCAAAAATTCCTGCTGCGTCTGAAAGTAGAAACTCGCCCGATTACAACTATATGTGTATTTTTTCCCTAGGCCATTCTGGTTAAGCGTTTGGAGCAGCAGAATTGCGAAAAATTTTTTGCTTTTTCAACCATTTCTTGGCTTCAAACTCTCATATCTCGCGAACGGATTGACCTAACCCAAAAATTCCTATTGTAACTGAAAGTAGAAACTCGTTCGATTACAACGGTATGGGTATTTTTTCCCTAGGCCATTCTGGTTAAGCGTTTGGAGCAGCAGAAGTGCGAAAAATTTGTTGTCTTCTCAACCATTTCTTAGCTTCAAAGTCCCATATCTCGCGAACGGATTGACCAAACCCAAAAATTCCTGCTGCGTCTGAAAGTAGAAACTCGCCCGATTACTACTGTATGCGTATTTTTTTCCTAGGCCATTCTGGTTAAGCGCTGGAGCAGCAGAAGTGCGACAAATTTGTTGTCTTCTCAACCATTTCTTAGCTTCAAACTCCCATATCTCGCGAGCGGATTGACCTAACCCAAAAATTCCTATTGCATCTGAAAGTAGAAACTCGCCCGATTACAACGGTATGTGTATTTTTTCCCTAGGCCATTCTGGTTAAGCGTTTGGAGCAGCAGAATTGCAAAAAATTTTTTGCCTTCTCAACCATTTCTTGGCTTCAAACTCCCATATCTCGCGAACGGATTGACCTAACCCAAAAGTTCCTGTTGCGTCTGAAATTAGAAACTCGCCCGATTACAGCTGTATGCGTATTTTTTCCCTAGGCCATTCTGGATAAGCGTTTGGAGCAGCAGAATTGCAAAAAATTTTTTGCCTTCTCAACCATTTCTTGGCTTCAAACTCCCATATCTCGCGAACGGATTGACCTAACACAAAAATTCCTGTTGCGTCTGAAATTAGAAACTCGCCCGATTACAACGGTATGTGTATTTTTTCCCTAGGCCATTCTGGTTAAGCGTTTGGAGCAGCAGAAGTGCGAAAAATTCGTTGTCTTCTCAACCATTTCTTAGCTTCAAAGTCCCATATCTCGCGAACGGAATGACCAAACCCAAAAATACCTGCTGCGTCTGAAAGTAGAAACTCGCCCGATTACTACTGTATGCGTATTTTTTCCCTAGGCCATTCTGGTTAAGCGTTTGGAGCAGCAGAAGTGCGAAAAATTTGTTGTCTTCTCAACCATTTCTTAGCTTCAAACTCCCATATCTCGCGAACGGATTGACATAGCCCAAGAATTCCTATTGCATCTGAAAGTAGAATCTCGCCCGATTACAACGGTATGTGCATTTTTTCCCTAGGCCACACTGGTTAAGCGTTTGGAGCAGCAGAAGTGGAAAAATTAGTTGTCTTCTCAACCATTTCTTAGATTCAAACGCCCATATCTCGCGAACGGATTGACCAAACCCAAAAATTCCTGCTGCGTCTGAAAGTAGAAACTCGCCCGATTACAAATGTATGGGTATTTTTTCCCTGGGCCATTCTGGTTAAGCGTTTGGAGCAGCAGCAGTGCGAAAAATTTGTTGTCTTCTCAACCATTTCTTAGCTTCAAAGTCCCATATCTCGCGACCGGATTGACCAAACCAAAAAATTCCTGCTGCGTCTGAAAGTAGAAACTCGCCCGATTACAACTGTGTGGTTATTTTTATTCCCTAGGCCATTCTGGTTAAGCGTTTGGAGCAGCAGAAGTGCGAAAAATTTGTTGTCTCCTCAACCATTTCTTAGCTTCAAACTCCCATATCTCGCGAGCGGATTGACCTAACTCAAAAATTCCTATTGCATCTGAAAGTAGAATTTCGCCCGATTACAACGGTATGTGTATTTTTTCCCTAGGCCATTCTGGTTAAGCGTTTGGAGCAGCAGAATTTCAAAAAATTTTTTGCCTTCTCAACCATTTCTTAGCTTCAAAGTCCCATATCTCGCGAACGGATTGACCTAACACAAAAATTCCTGTTGCGTCTGAAATTAGAAACTCGCCCGATTACAACGGTATGTGTATTTTTTCCCTAGGCCATTCTGGTTAAGCGTTTGGAGCAGCAGAATTGCTAAAAATTAGTTGTCTTCTCAACCATTTCTTAGATTCAAACTCCCATATCTCGCGAACGGATTGACCAAACCCAAAAATTCCTGCTGCGTCTGAAAGTAGAAACTCGCCCGATTACAAATGTATGGGTATTTTTTCCCTGGGCCATTCTGGTTAAGCGTTTGGAGCAGCAGAAGTGCGAAAAATTTGTTGTCTTCTCAACCATTTCTTAGCTTCAAAGTCCCATATCTCGCGACCGGATTGACCAAACCCAAAAATTCCTGCTGCGTCACCAAGTAGAAACTCGCCCGATTACAACTGTATGCGTATTTTTTCCCTGGGCCATTCTGGTTAAGCGTTTGGAGCAGCAGCAGTGCGAAAAATTTGTTGTCTTCTCAACCATTTCTTAGCTTCAAAGTCCCATATCTCGCGACCGGATTGACCAAACCAAAAAATTCCTGCTGCGTCTGAAAGTAGAAACTCGCCCGATTACAACTGTATGGTTATTTTTATTCCCTAGGCCATTCTGGTTAAGCGTTTGGAGCAGCAGAAGTGCGAAAAATTTGTTGTCTTCTCAACCATTTCTTAGCTTCAAACTCCCATATCTCGCGAGCGGATTGACCTAACTCAAAAATTCCTATTGCATCTGAAAGTAGAATTTCGCCCGATTACAACGGTATGTGTATTTTTTCCCTAGGCCATTCTGGTTAAGCGTTTGGAGCAGCAGAATTGCAAAAAATTTTTTGCCTTCTCAACCATTTCTTAGCTTCAAAGTCCCATATCTCGCGAACGGATTGACCAAACCCAAAAATTCCTGTTGCGTCTGAAATTAGAAACTCGCCCGATAACAACGGTATGTGTATTTTTTCCCTAGGCCATTCTGGTTAAGCGTTTGGAGCAGCAGAAGTGCGAAGAATTAGTTGTCTTCTCAAACATTTCTTAGCTTCAAACTCCCATATCTCGCGAACGGATTGACCAAACCCAAAAATTCCTGCTGCGTCTGAAAGTAGAAACTCGCCCGATTACAACTATATGTGTATTTTTTCCCTAGGCCATTCTGGTTAAGCGTTTGGAGCAGCAGAATTGCGAAAAATTTTTTGCTTTCTCAACCATTTCTTGGCTTCAAACTCTCATATCTCGCGAACGGATTGACCTAACCCAAAAATTCCTATTGTAACTGAAAGTAGAAACTCGCCCGATTACAACTGTATGTGTATTTTTTCCCTAGGCCATTCTGGTTAAGCGTTTGGAGCAGCAGAAGTGCGACAAATTTGTTGTCTTCTCAACCATTTCTTAGCTTCAAACTCCCATATCTCGCGAGCGGATTGACCTAACCCAAAAATTCCTATTGCATCTGAAAGTAGAATCTCGCCCGATTACAACGGTATGTGTATTTTTTCCCTAGGCAATTCTGGTTAAGCGTTTGGAGCAGCAGAATTGCAAAAAATTTTTTGCCTTCTCAACCATTTCTTGGCTTCAAACTCCCATATCTCGCGAACGGATTGACCTAACCCAAAAATTCCTGTTGCGTCTGAAATTAGAAACTCGCCCGATTACAACGGTATGTGTATTTTTTCCCTAGGCCATTCTGGTTAAGCGTTTGGAGCAGCAGAATTGCTAAAAATTAGTTGTCTTCTCAACCATTTCTTAGATTCAAACTCCCATATCTCGCGAACGGATTGACCAAACCCAAAAATTCCTGCTGCGTCTGAAAGTAGGAACTCGCCCGATTACAAATGTATGGGTATTTTTTCCCTGGGCCATTCTGGTTAAGCGTTTGGAGCAGCAGAAGTGCGAAAAATTTGTTGTCTTCTCAACCATTTCTTAGCTTCAAAGTCCCATATCTCGCGACCGGATTGACCAAACCCAAAAATTCCTGCTGCGTCTGAAAGTAGAAACTCGCCCGATTACAACTGTATGGTTATTTTTATTCCCTAGGCCATTCTGGTTAAGCGTTTGGAGCAGCAGAAGTGCGAAAAATTTGTTGTCTCCTCAACCATTTCTTAGCTTCAAACTCCCATATCTCGCGAGCGGATTGACCTAACTCAAAAATTCCTATTGCGTCTGAAATTAGAAACTCGCCCGAATACAGCGGTATGTGTAATTTTTGCCTAGGCCATTCTGGTTAAGCGTTTGGAGCAGCAGAAGTGCGAAGAATTAGTTGTCTTCTCAAACATTTCTTAGCTTCAAGCTCCCATATCTCGCGAACGGATTGACCACACCCAAAAATTCCTGCTGCGTCTGAAAGTAGAAACTCGCCCGATTACAACTGTATGGTTATTTTTATTCCCTAGGCCATTCTGGTTAAGCGTTTGGAGCAGCAGAATTGCAAAAAATTTTTTGCCTTCTCAACCATTTCTTAGCTTCAAACTCCCATATCTCGCGAACGGATTGACCAAACCCAAAAATTCCTGTTGCGTCTGAAATTAGAAACTCGCCCGATTACAACGGTATGTGTATTTTTTCCCTAGGCCATTCTGGTTAAGCGTTTGGAGCAGCAGAAGTGCGAAAAATTTGTTGTCTTCTCAACCATTTCTTAGCTTCAAAGTCCCATATCTCGCGAACGGATTGACCAAACCCAAAAATTCCTGTTGCGTCTGAAATTAGAAACTCGCCCGATAACAACGGTATGTGTATTTTTTCCCTAGGCCATTCTGGTTAAGCGTTTGGAGCAGCAGAAGTGCGAAGAATTAGTTGTCTTCTCAAACATTTCTTAGCTTCAAACTCCCATATCTCGCGAACGGATTGACCAAACCCAAAAATTCCTGCTGCGTCTGAAAGTAGAAACTCGCCCGATTACAACTATATGTGTATTTTTTCCCTAGGCCATTCTGGTTAAGCGTTTGGAGCAGCAGAATTGCGAAAAATTTTTTGCTTTCTCAACCATTTCTTGGCTTCAAACTCTCATATCTCGCGAACGGATTGACCTAACCCAAAAATTCCTATTGTAACTGAAAGTAGAAACTCGCCCGATTACAACTGTATGTGTATTTTTTCCCTAGGCCATTCTGGTTAAGCGTTTGGAGCAGCAGAAGTGCGACAAATTTGTTGTCTTCTCAACCATTTCTTAGCTTCAAACTCCCATATCTCGCGAGCGGATTGACCTAACCCAAAAATTCCTATTGCATCTGAAAGTAGAATCTCGCCCGATTACAACGGTATGTGTATTTTTTCCCTAGGCCATTCTGGTTAAGTGTTTGGAGCAGCAGAATTGCAAAAAATTTTTTGCCTTCTCAACCATTTCTTGGCTTCAAACTCCCATATCTCGCGAACGGATTGACCAAACCCAAAAATTCCTGCTGCGTCTGAAAGTAGGAACTCGCCCGATTACAAATGTATGGGTATTTTTTCCCTGGGCCATTCTGGTTAAGCGTTTGGAGCAGCAGAAGTGCGAAAAATTTGTTGTCTTCTCAACCATTTCTTAGCTTCAAAGTCCCATATCTCGCGACCGGATTGACCAAACCCAAAAATTCCTGCTGCGTCTGAAAGTAGAAACTCGCCCGATTACAACTGTATGGTTATTTTTATTCCCTAGGCCATTCTGGTTAAGCGTTTGGAGCAGCAGAAGTGCGAAAAATTTGTTGTCTCCTCAACCATTTCTTAGCTTCAAACTCCCATATCTCGCGAGCGGATTGACCTAACTCAAAAATTCCTATTGCGTCTGAAATTAGAAACTCGCCCGATTACAACGGTATGTGTAATTTTTGCCTAGGCCATTCTGGTTAAGCGTTTGGAGCAGCAGAAGTGCGAAGAATTAGTTGTCTTCTCAAACATTTCTTAGCTTCAAGCTCCCATATCTCGCGAACGGATTGACCACACCCAAAAATTCCTGCTGCGTCTGAAAGTAGAAACTCGCCCGATTACAACTGTATGGTTATTTTTATTCCCTAGGCCATTCTGGTTAAGCGTTTGGAGCAGCAGAATTGCAAAAAATTTTTTGCCTTCTCAACCATTTCTTAGCTTCAAACTCCCATATCTCGCGAACGGATTGACCAAACCCAAAAATTCCTGTTGCGTCTGAAATTAGAAACTCGCCCGATTACAACGGTATGTGTATTTTTTCCCTAGGCCATTCTGGTTAAGCGTTTGGAGCAGCAGAATTGCTAAAAATTAGTTGTCTTCTCAACCATTTCTTAGATTCAAACTCCCATATCTCGCGAACGGATTGACCAAACCCAAAAATTCCTGCTGCGTCTGAAAGTAGAAACTCGCCCGATTACAACTATATGTGTATTTTTTCCCTAGGCCATTCTGGTTAAGCGTATGGAGCAGCAGAATTGCGAAAAATTTTTTGCTTTCTCAACCATTTCTTGGCTTCAAACTCTCATATCTCGCGAACGGATTGACCTAACCCAAAAATTCCTATTGTAACTGAAAGTACAAACTCGCCCGATTACAACTGTATGTGTATTTTTTCCCTAGGCCATTCTGGTTAAGCGTTTGGAGCAGCAGAAGTGCGACAAATTTGTTGTCTTCTCAACCATTTCTTAGCTTCAAACTCCCATATCTCGCGAGCGGATTGACCTAACCCAAAAATTCCTATTGCATCTGAAAGTAGAATCTCGCCCGATTACAACGGTATGTGTATTTTTTCCCTAGGCCATTCTGGTTAAGCGTTTGGAGCAGCAGAATTGCAAAAAATTTTTTGCCTTCTCAACCATTTCTTGGCTTCAAACTCCCATATCTCTCGAACGGATTGACCTAACCCAAAAATTCCTGTTGCGTCTGAAATTAGAAACTCGCCCGATTACAACGGTATGTGTATTTTTTCCCTAGGCCATTCTGGTTAAGCGTTTGGAGCAGCAGAATTGCTAAAAATTAGTTGTCTTCTCAACCATTTCTTAGATTCAAACTCCCATATCTCGCGAACGGATTGACCAAACCCAAAAATTCCTGCTGCGTCTGAAAGTAGAAACTCGCCCGATTACAAATGTATGGGTATTTTTTCCCTGGGCCATTCTGGTTAAGCGTTTGGAGCAGCAGAAGTGCGAAAAATTTGTTGTCTTCTCAACCATTTCTTAGCTTCAAAGTCCCATATCTCGCGACCGGATTGACCAAACCCAAAAATTCCTGCTGCGTCACCAAGTAGAAACTCGCCCGATTACAACTGAATGCGTATTTTTTCCCTGGGCCATTCTGGTTAAGCGTTTGGAGCAGCAGAAGTGCGAAAAATTTGTTGTCTTCTCAACCATTTCTTAGCTTCAAAGTCCCATATCTCGCGACCGGATTGACCAAACCCAAAAATTCCTGCTGCGTCTGAAAGTAGAAACTCGCCCGATTACAACTGTATGGTTATTTTTATTCCCTAGGCCATTCTGGTTAAGCGTTTGGAGCAGCAGAAGTGCGAAAAATTTGTTGTCTCCTCAACCATTTCTTAGCTTCAAACTCCCATATCTCGCGAGCGGATTGACCTAACTCAAAAATTCCTATTGCGTCTGAAATTAGAAACTCGCCCGATTACAACGGTATGTGTAATTTTTGCCTAGGCCATTCTGGTTAAGCGTTTGGAGCAGCAGAAGTGCGAAGAATTAGTTGTCTTCTCAAACATTTCTTAGCTTCAAGCTCCCATATCTCGCGAACGGATTGACCACACCCAAAAATTCCTGCTGCGTCTGAAAGTAGAAACTCGCCCGATTACAACTGTATGGTTATTTTTATTCCCTAGGCCATTCTGGTTAAGCGTTTGGAGCAGCAGAATTGCAAAAAATTTTTTGCCTTCTCAACCATTTCTTAGCTTCAAACTCCCATATCTCGCGAACGGATTGACCAAACCCAAAAATTCCTGTTGCGTCTGAAATTAGAAACTCGCCCGATTACAACGGTATGTGTATTTTTTCCCTAGGCCATTCTGGTTAAGCGTTTGGAGCAGCAGAATTGCTAAAAATTAGTTGTCTTCTCAACCATTTCTTAGATTCAAACTCCCATATCTCGCGAACGGATTGACCAAACCCAAAAATTCCTGCTGCGTCTGAAAGTAGAAACTCGCCCGATTACAACTATATGTGTATTTTTTCCCTAGGCCATTCTGGTTAAGCGTATGGAGCAGCAGAATTGCGAAAAATTTTTTGCTTTCTCAACCATTTCTTGGCTTCAAACTCTCATATCTCGCGAACGGATTGACCTAACCCAAAAATTCCTATTGTAACTGAAAGTACAAACTCGCCCGATTACAACTGTATGTGTATTTTTTCCCTAGGCCATTCTGGTTAAGCGTTTGGAGCAGCAGAAGTGCGACAAATTTGTTGTCTTCTCAACCATTTCTTAGCTTCAAACTCCCATATCTCGCGAGCGGATTGACCTAACCCAAAAATTCCTATTGCATCTGAAAGTAGAATCTCGCCCGATTACAACGGTATGTGTATTTTTTCCCTAGGCCATTCTGGTTAAGCGTTTGGAGCAGCAGAATTGCAAAAAATTTTTTGCCTTCTCAACCATTTCTTGGCTTCAAACTCCCATATCTCTCGAACGGATTGACCTAACCCAAAAATTCCTGTTGCGTCTGAAATTAGAAACTCGCCCGATTACAACGGTATGTGTATTTTTTCCCTAGGCCATTCTGGTTAAGCGTTTGGAGCAGCAGAATTGCTAAAAATTAGTTGTCTTCTCAACCATTTCTTAGATTCAAACTCCCATATCTCGCGAACGGATTGACCAAACCCAAAAATTCCTGCTGCGTCTGAAAGTAGAAACTCGCCCGATTACAAATGTATGGGTATTTTTTTCCCTGGGCCATTCTGGTTAAGCGTTTGGAGCAGCAGAAGTGCGAAAAATTTGTTGTCTTCTCAACCATTTCTTAGCTTCAAAGTCCCATATCTCGCGACCGGATTGACCAAACCCAAAAATTCCTGCTGCGTCACCAAGTAGAAACTCGCCCGATTACAACTGAATGCGTATTTTTTCCCTGGGCCATTCTGGTTAAGCGTTTGGAGCAGCAGCAGTGCGAAAAATTTGTTGTCTTCTCAACCATTTCTTAGCTTCAAAGTCCCATATCTCGCGACCGGATTGACCAAACCAAAAAATTCCTGCTGCGTCTGAAAGTAGAAACTCGCCCGATTACAACTGTATGGTTATTTTTATTCCCTAGGCCATTCTGGTTAAGCGTTTGGAGCAGCAGAAGTGCGAAAAATTTGTTGTCTTCTCAACCATTTCTTAGCTTCAAACTCCCATATCTCGCGAGCGGATTGACCTAACTCAAAAATTCCTATTGCATCTGAAAGTAGAATTTCGCCCGATTACAACGGTATGTGTATTTTTTCCCTAGGCCATTCTGGTTAAGCGTTTGGAGCAGCAGAATTGCAAAAAATTTTTTGCCTTCTCAACCATTTCTTAGCTTCAAAGTCCCATATCTCGCGAACGGATTGACCAAACCCAAAAATTCCTGTTGCGTCTGAAATTAGAAACTCGCCCGATAACAACGGTATGTGTATTTTTTCCCTAGGCCATTCTGGTTAAGCGTTTGGAGCAGCAGAAGTGCGAAGAATTAGTTGTCTTCTCAAACATTTCTTAGCTTCAAACTCCCATATCTCGCGAACGGATTGACCAAACCCAAAAATTCCTGCTGCGTCTGAAAGTAGAAACTCGCCCGATTACAACTATATGTGTATTTTTTCCCTAGGCCATTCTGGTTAAGCGTTTGGAGCAGCAGAATTGCGAAAAATTTTTGCTTTCTCAACCATTTCTTGGCTTCAAACTCTCATATCTCGCGAACGGATTGACCTAACCCAAAAATTCCTATTGTAACTGAAAGTAGAAACTCGCCCGATTACAACTGTATGTGTATTTTTTCCCTAGGCCATTCTGGTTAAGCGTTTGGAGCAGCAGAAGTGCGACAAATTTGTTGTCTTCTCAACCATTTCTTAGCTTCAAACTCCCATATCTCGCGAGCGGATTGACCTAACCCAAAAATTCCTATTGCATCTGAAAGTAGAATCTCGCCCGATTACAACGGTATGTGTATTTTTTCCCTAGGCAATTCTGGTTAAGCGTTTGGAGCAGCAGAATTGCAAAAAATTTTTTGCCTTCTCAACCATTTCTTGGCTTCAAACTCCCATATCTCGCGAACGGATTGACCTAACCCAAAAATTCCTGTTGCGTCTGAAATTAGAAACTCGCCCGATTACAACGGTATGTGTATTTTTTCCCTAGGCCATTCTGGTTAAGCGTTTGGAGCAGCAGAAGTGCGAAAAATTTGTTGTCTCCTCAACCATTTCTTAGCTTCAAACTCCCATATCTCGCGAGCGGATTGACCTAACTCAAAAATTCCTATTGCGTCTGAAATTAGAAACTCGCCCGATTACAACGGTATGTGTAATTTTTGCCTAGGCCATTCTGGTTAAGCGTTTGGAGCAGCAGAAGTGCGAAGAATTAGTTGTCTTCTCAAACATTTCTTAGCTTCAAGCTCCCATATCTCGCGAACGGATTGACCACACCCAAAAATTCCTGCTGCGTCTGAAAGTAGAAACTCGCCCGATTACAACTGTATGGTTATTTTTATTCCCTAGGCCATTCTGGTTAAGCGTTTGGAGCAGCAGTATTGCAAAAAATTTTTTGCCTTCTCAACCATTTCTTAGCTTCAAACTCCCATATCTCGCGAACGGATTGACCAAACCCAAAAATTCCTGTTGCGTCTGAAATTAGAAACTCGCCCGATTACAACGGTATGTGTATTTTTTCCCTAGGCCATTCTGGTTAAGCGTTTGGAGCAGCAGAATTGCTAAAAATTAGTTGTCTTCTCAACCATTTCTTAGATTCAAACTCCCATATCTCGCGAACGGATTGACCAAACCCAAAAATTCCTGCTGCGTCTGAAAGTAGAAACTCGCCCGATTACAACTATATGTGTATTTTTTCCCTAGGCCATTCTGGTTAAGCGTATGGAGCAGCAGAATTGCGAAAAATTTTTTGCTTTCTCAACCATTTCTTGGCTTCAAACTCTCATATCTCGCGAACGGATTGACCTAACCCAAAAATTCCTATTGTAACTGAAAGTACAAACTCGCCCGATTACAACTGTATGTGTATTTTTTCCCTAGGCCATTCTGGTTAAGCGTTTGGAGCAGCAGAAGTGCGACAAATTTGTTGTCTTCTCAACCATTTCTTAGCTTCAAACTCCCATATCTCGCGAGCGGATTGACCTAACCCAAAAATTCCTATTGCATCTGAAAGTAGAATCTCGCCCGATTACAACGGTATGTGTATTTTTTCCCTAGGCCATTCTGGTTAAGCGTTTGGAGCAGCAGAATTGCAAAAAATTTTTTGCCTTCTCAACCATTTCTTGGCTTCAAACTCCCATATCTCTCGAACGGATTGACCTAACCCAAAAATTCCTGTTGCGTCTGAAATTAGAAACTCGCCCGATTACAACGGTATGTGTATTTTTTCCCTAGGCCATTCTGGTTAAGCGTTTGGAGCAGCAGAATTGCTAAAAATTAGTTGTCTTCTCAACCATTTCTTAGATTCAAACTCCCATATCTCGCGAACGGATTGACCAAACCCAAAAATTCCTGCTGCGTCTGAAAGTAGAAACTCGCCCGATTACAAATGTATGGGTATTTTTTCCCTGGGCCATTCTGGTTAAGCGTTTGGAGCAGCAGAAGTGCGAAAAATTTGTTGTCTTCTCAACCATTTCTTAGCTTCAAAGTCCCATATCTCGCGACCGGATTGACCAAACCCAAAAATTCCTGCTGCGTCACCAAGTAGAAACTCGCCCGATTACAACTGAATGCGTATTTTTTCCCTGGGCCATTCTGGTTAAGCGTTTGGAGCAGCAGCAGTGCGAAAAATTTGTTGTCTTCTCAACCATTTCTTAGCTTCAAAGTCCCATATCTCGCGACCGGATTGACCAAACCAAAAAATTCCTGCTGCGTCTGAAAGTAGAAACTCGCCCGATTACAACTGTATGGTTATTTTTATTCCCTAGGCCATTCTGGTTAAGCGTTTGGAGCAGCAGAAGTGCGAAAAATTTGTTGTCTTCTCAACCATTTCTTAGCTTCAAACTCCCATATCTCGCGAGCGGATTGACCTAACTCAAAAATTCCTATTGCATCTGAAAGTAGAATTTCGCCCGATTACAACGGTATGTGTATTTTTTCCCTAGGCCATTCTGGTTAAGCGTTTGGAGCAGCAGAATTGCAAAAAATTTTTTGCCTTCTCAACCATTTCTTAGCTTCAAAGTCCCATATCTCGCGAACGGATTGACCAAACCCAAAAATTCCTGTTGCGTCTGAAATTAGAAACTCGCCCGATAACAACGGTATGTGTATTTTTTCCCTAGGCCATTCTGGTTAAGCGTTTGGAGCAGCAGAAGTGCGAAGAATTAGTTGTCTTCTCAAACATTTCTTAGCTTCAAACTCCCATATCTCGCGAACGGATTGACCAAACCCAAAAATTCCTGCTGCGTCTGAAAGTAGAAACTCGCCCGATTACAACTATATGTGTATTTTTTCCCTAGGCCATTCTGGTTAAGCGTTTGGAGCAGCAGAATTGCGAAAAATTTTTTGCTTTCTCAACCATTTCTTGGCTTCAAACTCTCATATCTCGCGATCGGATTGACCTAACCCAAAAATTCCTATTGTAACTGAAAGTAGAAACTCGCCCGATTACAACTGTATGTGTATTTTTTCCCTAGGCCATTCTGGTTAAGCGTTTGGAGCAGCAGAAGTGCGACAAATTTGTTGTCTTCTCAACCATTTCTTAGCTTCAAACTCCCATATCTCGCGAGCGGATTGACCTAACCCAAAAATTCCTATTGCATCTGAAAGTAGAATCTCGCCCGATTACAACGGTATGTGTATTTTTTCCCTAGGCAATTCTGGTTAAGCGTTTGGAGCAGCAGAATTGCAAAAAATTTTTTGCCTTCTCAACCATTTCTTGGCTTCAAACTCCCATATCTCGCGAACGGATTGACCTAACCCAAAAATTCCTGTTGCGTCTGAAATTAGAAACTCGCCCGATTACAACGGTATGTGTATTTTTTCCCTAGGCCATTCTGGTTAAGCGTTTGGAGCAGCAGAATTGCTAAAAATTAGTTGTCTTCTCAACCATTTCTTAGATTCAAACTCCCATATCTCGCGAACGGATTGACCAAACCCAAAAATTCCTGCTGCGTCTGAAAGTAGGAACTCGCCCGATTACAAATGTATGGGTATTTTTTCCCTGGGCCATTCTGGTTAAGCGTTTGGAGCAGCAGAAGTGCGAAAAATTTGTTGTCTTCTCAACCATTTCTTAGCTTCAAAGTCCCATATCTCGCGACCGGATTGACCAAACCCAAAAATTCCTGCTGCGTCTGAAAGTAGAAACTCGCCCGATTACAACTGTATGGTTATTTTTATTCCCTAGGCCATTCTGGTTAAGCGTTTGGAGCAGCAGAAGTGCGAAATATTTGTTGTCTCCTCAACCATTTCTTAGCTTCAAACTCCCATATCTCGCGAGCGGATTGACCTAACTCAAAAATTCCTATTGCGTCTGAAATTAGAAACTCGCCCGATTACAACGGTATGTGTAATTTTTGCCTAGGCCATTCTGGTTAAGCGTTTGGAGCAGCAGAAGTGCGAAGAATTAGTTGTCTTCTCAAACATTTCTTAGCTTCAAGCTCCCATATCTCGCGAACGGATTGACCACACCCAAAAATTCCTGCTGCGTCTGAAAGTAGAAACTCGCCCGATTACAACTGTATGGTTATTTTTATTCCCTAGGCCATTCTGGTTAAGCGTTTGGAGCAGCAGAATTGCAAAAAATTTTTTGCCTTCTCAACCATTTCTTAGCTTCAAACTCCCATATCTCGCGAACGGATTGACCAAACCCAAAAATTCCTGTTGCGTCTGAAATTAGAAACTCGCCCGATTACAACGGTATGTGTATTTTTTCCCTAGGCCATTCTGGTTAAGCGTTTGG
The DNA here is from genome assembly GCF_051014685.1 of Ptiloglossa arizonensis. Lineage (NCBI taxonomy): Eukaryota > Metazoa > Arthropoda > Insecta > Hymenoptera > Colletidae > Ptiloglossa > Ptiloglossa arizonensis. The sequence goes on from NW_027479858.1 coordinate 34,509, forward strand.
AGCAGCAGAATTGCTAAAAATTAGTTGTCTTCTCAACCATTTCTTAGATTCAAACTCCCATATCTCGCGAACGGATTGACCAAACCCAAAAATTCCTGCTGCGTCTGAAAGTAGAAACTCGCCCGATTACAACTATATGTGTATTTTTTCCCTAGGCCATTCTGGTTAAGCGTATGGAGCAGCAGAATTGCGAAAAATTTTTTGCTTTCTCAACCTTTTCTTGGCTTCAAACTCTCATATCTCGCGAACGGATTGACCTAACCCAAAAATTCCTATTGTAACTGAAAGTACAAACTCGCCCGATTACAACTGTATGTGTATTTTTTCCCTAGGCCATTCTGGTTAAGCGTTTGGAGCAGCAGAATTGCTAAAAATTAGTTGTCTTCTCAACCATTTCTTATATTCAAACTCCCATATCTCGCGAACGGATTGACCAAACCCAAAAATTCCTGCTGCGTCTGAAAGTAGAAACTCGCCCGATTACAACTATATGTGTATTTTTTCCCTAGGCCATTCTGGTTAAGCGTATGGAGCAGCAGAATTGCGAAAAATTTTTTGCTTTCTCAACCATTTCTTGGCTTCAAACTCCCATATCTCGCGAGCGGATTGACCTAACCCAAAAATTCCTATTGCATCTGAAAGTAGAATCTCGCCCGATTACAACGGTATGTGTATTTTTTCCCTAGGCAATTCTGGTTAAGCGTTTGGAGCAGCAGAATTGCAAAAAATTTTTTGCCTTCTCAACCATTTCTTGGCTTCAAACTCCCATATCTCGCGAACGGATTGACCTAACCCAAAAATTCCTGTTGCGTCTGAAATTAGAAACTCGCCCGATTACAGCGATATGTGTATTTTTTCCCTAGGCCATTCTGGTTAAGCGTTTGGAGCAGCAGAATTGCTAAAAATTAGTTGTCTTCTCAACCATTTCTTAGATTCAAACTCCCATATCTCGCGAACGGATTGACCAAACCCAAAAATTCCTGCTGCGTCTGAAAGTAGGAACTCGCCCGATTACAAATGTATGGGTATTTTTTCCCTGGGCCATTCTGGTTAAGCGTTTGGAGCAGCAGAAGTGCGAAAAATTTGTTGTCTTCTCAACCATTTCTTAGCTTCAAAGTCCCATATCTCGCGACCGGATTGACCAAACCCAAAAATTCCTGCTGCGTCTGAAAGTAGAAACTCGCCCGATTACAACTGTATGGTTATTTTTATTCCCTAGGCCATTCTGGTTAAGCGTTTGGAGCAGCAGAAGTGCGAAAAATTTGTTGTCTCCTCAACCATTTCTTAGCTTCAAACTCCCATATCTCGCGAGCGGATTGACCTAACTCAAAAATTCCTATTGCGTCTGAAATTAGAAACTCGCCCGATTACAACGGTATGTGTAATTTTTGCCTAGGCCATTCTGGTTAAGCGTTTGGAGCAGCAGAAGTGCGAAGAATTAGTTGTCTTCTCAAACATTTCTTAGCTTCAAGCTCCCATATCTCGCGAACGGATTGACCACACCCAAAAATTCCTGCTGCGTCTGAAAGTAGAAACTCGCCCGATTACAACTGTATGGTTATTTTTATTCCCTAGGCCATTCTGGTTAAGCGTTTGGAGCAGCAGAATTGCAAAAAATTTTTTGCCTTCTCAACCATTTCTTAGCTTCAAACTCCCATATCTCGCGAACGGATTGACCAAACCCAAAAATTCCTGTTGCGTCTGAAATTAGAAACTCGCCCGATTACAACGGTATGTGTATTTTTTCCCTAGGCCATTCTGGTTAAGCGTTTGGAGCAGCAGAATTGCTAAAAATTAGTTGTCTTCTCAACCATTTCTTAGATTCAAACTCCCATATCTCGCGAACGGATTGACCAAACCCAAAAATTCCTGCTGCGTCTGAAAGTAGAAACTCGCCCGATTACAACTATATGTGTATTTTTTCCCTAGGCCATTCTGGTTAAGCGTATGGAGCAGCAGAATTGCGAAAAATTTTTTGCTTTCTCAACCATTTCTTGGCTTCAAACTCTCATATCTCGCGAACGGATTGACCTAACCCAAAAATTCCTATTGTAACTGAAAGTACAAACTCGCCCGATTACAACTGTATGTGTATTTTTTCCCTAGGCCATTCTGGTTAAGCGTTTGGAGCAGCAGAAGTGCGACAAATTTGTTTTCTTCTCAACCATTTCTTAGCTTCAAACTCCCATATCTCGCGAGCGGATTGACCTAACCCAAAAATTCCTATTGCATCTGAAAGTAGAATCTCGCCCGATTACAACGGTATGTGTATTTTTTCCCTAGGCCATTCTGGTTAAGCGTTTGGAGCAGCAGAATTGCAAAAAATTTTTTGCCTTCTCAACCATTTCTTGGCTTCAAACTCCCATATCTCTCGAACGGATTGACCTAACCCAAAAATTCCTGTTGCGTCTGAAATTAGAAACTCGCCCGATTACAACGGTATGTGTATTTTTTCCCTAGGCCATTCTGGTTAAGCGTTTGGAGCAGCAGAATTGCAAAAAATTTTTTGCCTTCTCAACCATTTCTTGGCTTCAAACTCCCATATCTCTCGAACGGATTGACCTAACCCAAAAATTCCTGTTGCGTCTGAAATTAGAAACTCGCCCGATTACAACGGTATGTGTATTTTTTCCCTAGGCCATTCTGGTTAAGCGTTTGGAGCAGCAGAATTGCTAAAAATTAGTTGTCTTCTCAACCATTTCTTAGATTCAAACTCCCATATCTCGCGAACGGATTGACCAAACCCAAAAATTCCTGCTGCGTCTGAAAGTAGAAACTCGCCCGATTACAAATGTATGGGTATTTTTTCCCTGGGCCATTCTGGTTAAGCGTTTGGAGCAGCAGAAGTGCGAAAAATTTGTTGTCTTCTCAACCATTTCTTAGCTTCAAAGTCCCATATCTCGCGACCGGATTGACCAAACCCAAAAATTCCTGCTGGGTCACCAAGTAGAAACTCGCCCGATTACAACTGTATGCGTATTTTTTCCCTGGGCCATTCTGGTTAAGCGTTTGGAGCAGCAGCAGTGCGAAAAATTTGTTGTCATCTCAACCATTTCTTAGCTTCAAAGTCCCATATCTCGCGACCGGATTGACCAAACCAAAAAATTCCTGCTGCGTCTGAAAGTAGAAACTCGCCCGATTACAACTGTATGGTTATTTTTATTCCCTAGGCCATTCTGGTTAAGCGTTTGGAGCAGCAGAAGTGCGAAAAATTTGTTGTCTTCTCAACCATTTCTTAGCTTCAAACTCCCATATCTCGCGAGCGGATTGACCTAACTCAAAAATTCCTATTGCATCTGAAAGTAGAATTTCGCCCGATTACAACGGTATGTGTATTTTTTCCCTAGGCCATTCTGGTTAAGCGTTTGGAGCAGCAGAATTGCAAAAAATTTTTTGCCTTCTCAACCATTTCTTAGCTTCAAAGTCCCATATATCGCGAACGGATTGACCAAACCCAAAAATTCCTGTTGCGTCTGAAATTAGAAACTCGCCCGATAACAACGGTATGTGTATTTTTTCCCTAGGCCATTCTGGTTAAGCGTTTGGAGCAGCAGAAGTGCGAAGAATTAGTTGTCTTCTCAAACATTTCTTAGCTTCAAACTCCCATATCTCGCGAACGGATTGACCAAACCCAAAAATTCCTGCTGCGTCTGAAAGTAGAAACTCGCCCGATTACAACTATATGTGTATTTTTTCCCTAGGCCATTCTGGTTAAGCGTTTGGAGCAGCAGAATTGCGAAAAATTTTTTGCTTTCTCAACCATTTCTTGGCTTCAAACTCTCATATCTCGCGAACGGATTGACCTAACCCAAAAATTCCTATTGTAACTGAAAGTAGAAACTCGCCCGATTACAACTGTATGTGTATTTTTTCCCTAGGCCATTCTGCTTAAGCGTTTGGAGCAGCAGAAGTGCGACAAATTTGTTGTCTTCTCAACCATTTCTTAGCTTCAAACTCCCATATCTCGCGAGCGGATTGACCTAACCCAAAAATTCCTATTGCATCTGAAAGTAGAATCTCGCCCGATTACAACGGTATGTGTATTTTTTCCCTAGGCAATTCTGGTTAAGCGTTTGGAGCAGCAGAATTGCAAAAAATTTTTTGCCTTCTCAACCATTTCTTGGCTTCAAACTCCCATATCTCGCGAACGGATTGACCTAACCCAAAAATTCCTGTTGCGTCTGAAATTAGAAACTCGCCCGATTACAACGGTATGTGTATTTTTTCCCTAGGCCATTCTGGTTAAGCGTTTGGAGCAGCAGAATTGCTAAAAATTAGTTGTCTTCTCAACCATTTCTTAGATTCAAACTCCCATATCTCGCGAACGGATTGACCAAACCCAAAAATTCCTGCTGCGTCTGAAAGTAGGAACTCGCCCGATTACAAATGTATGGGTATTTTTTCCCTGGGCCATTCTGGTTAAGCGTTTGGAGCAGCAGAAGTGCGAAAAATTTGTTGTCTTCTCAACCATTTCTTAGCTTCAAAGTCCCATATCTCGCGACCGGATTGACCAAACCCAAAAATTTCTGCTGCGTCTGAAAGTAGAAACTCGCCCGATTACAACTATATGTGTATTTTTTCCCTAGGCCATTCTGGTTAAGCGTATGGAGCAGCAGAATTGCGAAAAATTTTTTGCTTTCTCAACCATTTCTTGGCTTCAAACTCTCATATCTCGCGAACGGATTGACCTAACCCAAAAATTCCTATTGTAACTGAAAGTAGAAACTCGCCCGATTACAACTGTATGTGTATTTTTTCCCTAGGCCATTCTGGTTAAGCGTTTGGAGCAGCAGAAGTGCGACAAATTTGTTGTCTTCTCAACCATTTCTTAGCTTCAAACTCCCATATCTCGCGAGCGGATTGACCTAACCCAAAAATTCCTATTGCATCTGAAAGTAGAATCTCGCCCGATTACAACGGTATGTGTATTTTTTCCCTAGGCAATTCTGGTTAAGCGTTTGGAGCAGCAGAATTGCAAAAAATTTTTTGCCTTCTCAACCATTTCTTGGCTTCAAACTCCCATATCTCGCGAACGGATTGACCTAACCCAAAAATTCCTGTTGCGTCTGAAATTAGAAACTCGCCCGATTACAACGGTATGTGTATTTTTTCCCTAGGCCATTCTGGTTAAGCGTTTGGAGCAGCAGAATTGCTAAAAATTAGTTGTCTTCTCAACCATTTCTTAGATTCAAACTCCCATATCTCGCGAACGGATTGACCAAACCCAAAAATTCCTGCTGCGTCTGAAAGTAGGAACTCGCCCGATTACAAATGTATGGGTATTTTTTCCCTGGGCCATTCTGGTTAAGCGTTTGGAGCAGCAGAAGTGCGAAAAATTTGTTGTCTTCTCAACCATTTCTTAGCTTCAAAGTCCCATATCTCGCGACCGGATTGACCAAACCCAAAAATTCCTGCTGCGTCTGAAAGTAGAAACTCGCCCGATTACAACTGTATGGTTATTTTTATTCCCTAGGCCATTCTGGTTAAGCGTTTGGAGCAGCAGAAGTGCGAAAAATTTGTTGTCTCCTCAACCATTTCTTAGCTTCAAACTCCCATATCTCGCGAGCGGATTGACCTAACTCAAAAATTCCTATTGCGTCTGAAATTAGAATCTCGCCCGATTACAACGGTATGTGTAATTTTTGCCTAGGCCATTCTGGTTATGCGTTTTGAGCAGCAGAAGTGCGAAGAATTAGTTGTCTTCTCAAACATTTCTTAGCTTCAAGCTCCCATATCTCGCGAACGGATTGACCACACCCAAAAATTCCTGCTGCGTCTGAAAGTAGAAACTCGCCCGATTACAACTGTATGGTTATTTTTATTCCCTAGGCCATTCTGGTTAAGCGTTTGGAGCAGCAGAATTGCAAAAAATTTTTTGCCTTCTCAACCATTTCTTAGCTTCAAACTCCCATATCTCGCGAACGGATTGACCAAACCCAAAAATTCCTGTTGCGTCTGAAATTAGAAACTCGCCCGATTACAACGGTATGTGTATTTTTTCCCTAGGCCATTCTGGTTAAGCGTTTGGAGCAGCAGAATTGCTAAAAATTAGTTGTCTTCTCAACCATTTCTTAGATTCAAACTCCCATATCTCGCGAACGGATTGACCAAACCCAAAAATTCCTGCTGCGTCTGAAAGTAGAAACTCGCCCGATTACAACTATATGTGTATTTTTTCCCTAGGCCATTCTGGTTAAGCGTATGGAGCAGCAGAATTGCGAAAAATTTTTTGCTTTCTCAACCATTTCTTGGCTTCAAACTCTCATATCTCGCGAACGGATTGACCTAACCCAAAAATTCCTATTGTAACTGAAAGTACAAACTCGCCCGATTACAACTGTATGTGTATTTTTTCCCTAGGCCATTCTGGTTAAGCGTTTGGAGCAGCAGAAGTGCGACAAATTTGTTGTCTTCTCAACCATTTCTTAGCTTCAAACTCCCATATCTCGCGAGCGGATTGACCTAACCCAAAAATTCCTATTGCATCTGAAAGTAGAATCTCGCCCGATTACAACGGTATGTGTATTTTTTCCCTAGGCCATTCTGGTTAAGCGTTTGGAGCAGCAGAATTGCAAAAAATTTTTTGCCTTCTCAACCATTTCTTGGCTTCAAACTCCCATATCTCTCGAACGGATTGACCTAACCCAAAAATTCCTGTTGCGTCTGAAATTAGAAACTCGCCCGATTACAACGGTATGTGTATTTTTTCCCTAGGCCATTCTGGTTAAGCGTTTGGAGCAGCAGAATTGCTAAAAATTAGTTGTCTTCTCAACCATTTCTTAGATTCAAACTCCCATATCTCGCGAACGGATTGACCAAACCCAAAAATTCCTGCTGCGTCTGAAAGTAGAAACTCGCCCGATTACAAATGTATGGGTATTTTTTCCCTGGGCCATTCTGGTTAAGCGTTTGGAGCAGCAGAAGTGCGAAAAATTTGTTGTCTTCTCAACCATTTCTTAGCTTCAAAGTCCCATATCTCGCGACCGGATTGACCAAATCCAAAAATTCCTGCTGCGTCACAAAGTAGAAACTCGCCCGATTACAACTGTATGCGTATTTTTTCCCTAGGCCATTCTGGTTAAGCGTTTGGAGCAGCAGATGGGCGAAAAATTTGTTGTCTTCTCAACCATTTCTTAGCTTCAAAGTCCCATATCTCGCGAACGGATTGACCAAACCCAAAAATTCCTGCTGCGTCTGAAAGTAGATACTCTCCCGTTTACTACTGTATGCGTATTTTTTCCCTAGGCCATTCTGGTTAAGCGTTTGGAGCAGCAGAATTGCGAAAAATTTGTTGTCTTCTCAACCATTTCTTAGCTTCAAACTCCCATATCTCGCGAACGGATTGACATAACCCAAAAATTCCTATTACATCTGAAAGTAGAATCGCGCCCGATTACAACGGTATGTGTATTTTTTCCCTAGGCCATTCTGGTTAAGCGTTTGGAGCAGCAGAAGTGGAAAAATTAGTTGTCTTCTCAACCATTTCTTAGATTCAAACTCCCATATCTCGCGAACGGATTGACCAAACCCAAAAATTCCTGCTGCGTCTGAAAGTAGAAACTCGCCCGATTACAACTGTATGGGTATTTTTTCCCTGGGCCATTCTGGTTAAGCGTTTGGAGCAGCAGAAGTGCGAAAAATTAGTTGTCTTCTCAACCATTTCTTAGATTCAAACTCCCATATCTCGCGAACGGATTGACCAAACCCAAAAATTCCTGCTGCGTCTGAAAGTAGAAACTCGCCCGATTACAACTATATGGGTATTTTTTCCCTGGGCCATTCTGGTTAAGCGTTTGGAGCAGCAGTATTGCGAAAAATTTGTTGTCTTGTCAACCATTTCTTAGCTTCAAAGTCCCATATCTCGCGAACGGATTGACCTAACCCAAAAATTCCTATTGTAACTGAAAGTAGAATCTCGTCCGATTACAATGGTATGGGCATTTTTTCCCTAGGCCCTTCTGGTTAAGCGTTTGGAGCAGCAGAAGTGCGAAAAATTTGTTGTCTTCTCAACCATTTCTTAGCTTCAAAGTCCCATATCTCGCGAACGGATTGACCTAACCCAAAAATTCCTATTGCATCTGAAAGTAGAAACTCGCCCGATTACAACGGTATGTGAATTTTTTCCCTAGGCCATTCTGGTTAAGCGTTTGGAGCAGCAGAAGTGGAAAAATTAGTTGTCTTCTCAACCATTTCTTAGCTTCAAACTCCATATCTCGCGAGCGGATTCACATAACCCAAAAATTCCTATTGTAACTGAAAGGAGAAACTCGTCCGATTACAACGGTATGTGTATTTTTTCCCTAGGCCCTTCTGGTTAAGCGTTTGGAGCAGCAGAATTGCGAAAAATTTTTTGCCTTCTCAACCATTTCTTGGCTTCAAACTCTCATATCTCGCGAACGGATTGACCTAACCCAAAAATTCCTATTGCATCTGAAAGTAGAAACTCGCCCGATTACAGCGGTATGTGTATTTTTTCCCTAGGCCATTCTGGTTATGCGTTTGGGGCAGCAGAAGTGCGAAAAATTTGTTGTCTTCTCAACCATTTCTAAGCTTCAAAGTCCCATATCTCGCGAACGGATTGACCAAACCCAAAAATTCCTGCTGCGTCTGAAAGTAGATACTCTCCCGTTTACTACTGTATGCGTATTTTTTCCCTAGGCCATTCTGGTTAAGCGTTTGGAGCAGCAGAATTGCGAAAAATTTGTTGTCTTCTCAACCATTTCTTAGCTTCAAACTCCCATATCTCGCGAACGGATTCACATAACCCAAAAATTCCTATTGCATCTGAAAGTAGAATCGCGCCCGATTACAACGGTATGTGTATTTTTTCCCTAGGCCATTCTGGTTAAGCGTTTGGAGCAGCAGAAGTGGAAAAATTAGTTGTCTTCTCAACCATTTCTTAGCTTCAAACTCCATATCTCGCGAGCGGATTGACCTAACCCAAAAATTCCTATTGCATCTGAAAGTAGAAACTCGCCCGATTACAACGGTATGTGTATTTTTTCCCTAGGCCATTCTGGTTAAGCGCTGGAGCAGCAGAAGTGCGACAAATTTGTTGTCTTCTCAACCATTTCTTAGCTTCAAACTCCCATATCTCGCGAGCGGATTGACCTAACCCAAAAATTCCTATTGCATCTGAAAGTAGAAACTCGCCCGATTACAACGGTATGTGTATTTTTTCCCTAGGCCATTCTGGTTAAGCGTTTGGAGCAGCAGAATTGCAAAAAATTTTTTGCCTTCTCAACCATTTCTTGGCTTCAAACTCCCATATCTCGCGAACGGATTGACCTAACCCAAAAATTCCTGTTGCGTCTGACATTAGAAACTCGCCCGATTACAGCTGTATGCGTATTTTTTCCCTAGGCCATTCTGGTTAAGCGTTTGGAGCAGCAGAATTGCAAAAAATTTTTTGCCTTCTCAACCATTTCTTGGCTTCAAACTCCCATATCTCGCGAACGGATTGACCTAACACAAAAATTCCTATTGCATCTGAAAGTAGAAACTCGCCCGATTACAACGGTATGTGTATTTTTTCCCTAGGCCATTCTGGTTAAGCGTTTGGAGCAGCAGAATTGCAAAAAATTTTTTGCCTTCTCAACCATTTCTTGGCTTCAAACTCCCATATCTCGCGAACGGATTGACATAACCCAAAAATTCCTGTTGCGTCTGAAATTAGAAACTCGCCCGATTACAGCTGTATGCGTATTTTTTCCCTAGGCCATTCTGGTTAAGCGTTTGGAGCGGCAGAATTGCAAAAAATTTTTTGCCTTCTCAACCATTTCTTGGCTTCAAACTCCCATATCTCGCGAACGGATTGACCTAACACAAAAATTCCTATTGCATCTGAAAGTAGAAACTCGCCCGATTACAACGGTATGTGTATTTTTTCCCTAGGCCATTCTGGTTAAGCGTTTGGAGCAGCAGAAGTGCGAAAAATTTGTTGTCTTCTCAACCATTTCTTAGCTTCAAACTCCCATATCTCGCGAACGGATTGACATAGCCCAAAAATTCCTATTGCATCTGAAAGTAGAATCTCGCCCGATTACAACGGTATGTGCATTTTTTCCCTAGGCCACACTGGTTAAGCGTTTGGAGCAGCAGAAGTGGAAAAATTAATTGTCTTCTCAACCATTTCTTAGATTCAAACGCCCATATCTCGCGAACGGATTGAACAGACCCAAAAATTCCTGCTGCGTCTGAAAGTAGAAACTCGCCCGATTACAACTGTATGGGTATTTTTTCCCTGGGCCATTCTGGTTAAGCGTTTGGAGCAGCAGCAGTGCGAAAAATTTGTTGTCTTCTCAACCATTTCTTAGCTTCAAAGTCCCATATCTCGCGACCGGATTGACCAAACCAAAAAATTCCTGCTGCGTCTGAAAGTAGAAACTCGCCCGATTACAACTGTATGCGTATTTTTTCCCTAGGCCATTCTCGTTAAGCGTTTGGAGCAGCAGAATTGCGAATAATTTGTTGTCTTCTCAACCATTTCTTAGTTTCAAACTCCCATATCTCGCGAAAGGATTGACATAACCCAAAAACTCCTGTTGCGTCTGAAATTAGAAACTCGCCCGATTACAACGGTATGTGTATTTTTTCCCTAGGCCATTCTGGTTAAGCGTTTGGAGCAGCCGAAGTGCGAAGAATTAGTTGTCTTCTCAAACATTTCTTAGCTTCAAGCTCCCATATCTCGCGAACGGATTGACCACACCCAAAAATTCCTGCTGCGTCTGAAAGTAGAAACTCGCCCGATTACAACTGTATGGTTATTTTTATTCCCTAGGCCATTCTGGTTAAGCGTTTGGAGCAGCAGAAGTGCGAAAAATTTGTTGTCTTCTCAACCATTTCTTAGCTTCAAACTCCCATATCTCGCGAACGGATTGACATAACCCAAAAATTCCTGCTGCGTCTGAAAGTAGAAACTCGCCCGATTACAACTGTATGGGTATTTTTTCCCTAGGCCATTCTGGTTAAGCGTTTGGAGCAGCAGAATTGCGAAAAATTTGTTGTCTTCTCAACCATTTCTTAGCTTCAAACTCCCATATCTCGCGAACGGATTGACATAACCCAAAAATTCCTATTACATCTGAAAGTAGAATCGCGCCCGATTACAACGGTATGTGTATTTTTTTCCTAGGCCATTCTGGTTAAGCGTTTGGAGCAGCAGAAGTGCGAAAAATTTGTTGTCTTCTCAACCATTTCTTAGCTTCAAAGTCCCATATCTCGCGAACGGATTGACCTAACCCAAAAATTCCTATTGCATCTGAAAGTAGAAACTCGCCCGATTACAACGGTATGTGAATTTTTTCCCTAGGCCATTCTGGTTAAGCGATTGGAGCAGCAGAAGTGCGAAAAATTTGTTGTCTTGTCAACCATTTCTTAGCTTCAAAGTCCCATATCTCGCGAACGGATTGACCTAACCCAAAAATTCCTATTGTAACTGAAAGGAGAAACTCGTCCGATTACAGCGGTATGTGTATTTTTTCGCTAGGCCATTCTGGTTAAGCGTTTGGAGCAGCAGAATTGCGAAAAATTTTTTGCCTTCTCAATCATTTCTTGGCTTCAAACTCTCATATCTCGCGAACGGATTGACCTAACCCAAAAATTCCTATTGCATCTGAAAGTAGAAACTCGCCCGATTACAGCGGTATGTGTATTTTTTCCCTAGGCCATTCTGGTTATGCGTTTGGGGCAGCAGAAGTGCGAAAAATTTGTTGTCCTCTCAACAATTTCTTAGCTTCAAAGTCCCATATCTCGCGAACGGATTGACCAAACCCAAAAATTCCTGCTGCGTCTGAAAGTAGAAACTAGCCCGATTGCAACTGTATGCGTATTTTTTCCCTAGGCCATTCTGGTTAAGCGTTTGGAGCAGCAGAAGTGCGAAAAATTTGTTGTCTTCTCAACCATTTCTTAGCTTCAAAGTCCCATATCTCGCGGCCGGATTGAGCAAACCCAAAAATTCCTGCTGCGTCTGAAAGTAGAAACTCGCCCGATTACAACTGTATGCGTATTTTTTCCCTAGGCCATTCTGGTTAAGCGTTTGGAGCAGCAGAAGTGGAAAAATTAGTTGTCTTCTCAACCATTTCTTAGATTCAAACTCCCATATCTCGCGAACGGATTGACCAAACCCAAAAATTCCTGCTGCGTCTGAAAGTAGAAACTCGCCCGATTACAACTGTATGGGTATTTTTTCCCTGGGCCATTCTGGTTAAGCGTTTGGAGCAGCAGAAGTGCGAAAAATTTGTTGTCTTCTCAACCATTTCTTAGCTTCAAAGTCCCATATCTCGCGGCCGGATTGAGCAAACCCAAAAATTCCTGCTGCGTCTGAAAGTAGAAACTCGCCCGATTACAACTGTATGCGTATCTTTTCCCTAGGCCATTCTGGTTAAGCGTTTGGAGCAGCAGAATTGCGAAAAATTCCTTGTCTTCTCAACCATTTCTTAGCTTCAAAGTCCCATATCTCGCGAACGGATTGACCTAACCCAAAAATTCCTATTGCATCTGAAAGTAGAAACCCGCCCGATTACAACGGTATGTGTATTTTTTCCCTAGGCCATTCTGGTTAAGCGATTGGAGCAGCAGTAGTGCGAAAAATTTGTTGTCTTGTCAACCATTTCTCAGCTTCAAAGTCCCATATCTCGCGAACGGATTGACCTAACCCAAAAATTCCTATTGTAACTGAAAGTAGAATCTCGTCCGATTACAACGGTATGGGCATTTTTTCCCTAGGCCATTCTGGTTAAGCGTTTGGAGCAGCAGAAGTGCGAAAAATTTGTTGTCTTCTCAACCATTTCTTAGCTTCAAAGTCCCATATCTCGCGAACGGATTGACCTAACCCAAAAATTCCTATTGCATCTGAAAGTAGAAACTCGCCCGATTACAACGGTATGTGTATTTTTTCCCTAGGCCATTCTGGTTAAGCGATTGGAGCAGCAGTAGTGCGAAAAATTTGTTGTCTTGTCAACCATTTCTTAGCTTCAAAGTCCCATATCTCGCGAACGGATTGACCTAACCCAAAAATTCCTATTGTAACTGAAAGTAGAATCTCGTCCGATTACAACGGTATGGGCATTTTTTCCCTAGGCCATTCTGGTTAAGCGATTGGAGCAGCAGAAGTGCGAAAAATTTGTTGTCTTGTCAACCATTTCTTAGCTTCAAAGTCCCATATCTCGCGAACGCATTGACCTAACCCAAAAATTCCTATTGTAACTGAAAGTAGAAACTCGTCCGATTACAACGGTATGTGTATTTTTTCGCTAGGCCATTCTGGTTAAGCGTTTGGAGCAGCAGAATTGCGAAAAATTTTTTGCCTTCTCAACCATTTCTTGGCTTCAAACTCTCATATCTCGCGAACGGATTGACCTAACCCAAAAATTCCTATTGCATCTGAAAGTAGAAACTCGCCCGATTACAGCGGTATGTGTATTTTTTCCCTAGGCCATACTGATTATGCGTTTGGTGCAGCAGTAGTGCGAAAAATTTGTTGTCTTCTCAACCATTTCTTAGCTTCAAAGTCCCATGTCTCGCGAACGGATTGACCAAACCCAAAAATTCCTGCTGCGTCTGAAAGTAGAAACTAGCCCGATTACAACTGTATGCGTATTTTTTCCCTAGGCCATTCTGGTTAAGCGCTGGAGCAGCAGAGCTGCGACAAATTTGTTGTCTTCTCAACCATTTCTTAGCTTCAAACTCCCATATCTCGCGAGCGGATTGAACTAACCCAAAAATTCCTATTACATCTGAAAGTAGAAACTCGCCCGATTACAACAGTATGTGTATTTTTTCCCCAGGCCATTCTGGTTAAGCGTTTGGAGCAGCAGAATTGCGAAAAATTTTTTGCTTTCTCAACCATTTCTTGTTTCAAACTCCCATATCTCGCGAACGGATTGACCTAACCCAAAAATTCCTGTTGCGTCTGAAATTAGAAACTCTCCCGATTACAACGGTATGTGTATTTTTTCGCTAGGCCATTCTGGTTTAGCGTTTGGAGCAGCAGAATTCCGAAAAATTTTTTGCCTTCTCAACCATATCTTGGCTTCAAACTCTCATATCTCGCGAACGGATAAACCTAACCCAAAAATTCCTGCTGCGTCTGAAAGTAGAAACTCGCCCGATTACAACTGTATGCGTATTTTTTGCCTAGGCCATTCTGGTTAAGCGTTTGGAGCAGCCGAAGTGCGAAGAATTAGTTGTCTTCTCAAACATTTCTTAGCTTCAAGCTCCCATATCTCGCGAACGGATTGACCACACCCAAAAATTCCTGCTGCGTCTGAAAGTAGAAACTCGCCCGATTACAACTGTATGGTTATTTTTATTCCCTAGGCCATTCTGGTTAAGCGTTTGGAGCAGCAGAAGTGCGAAAAATTTGTTGTCTTCTCAACCATTTCTTAGCTTCAAACTCCCATATCTCGCGAGCGGATTGACCTAACTCAAAAATTCCTATTGCATCTGAAAGTAGAATTTCGCCCGATTACAACGGTATGTGTATTTTTTCCCTAGGCCATTCTGGTTAAGCGTTTGGAGCAGCAGAATTGCAAAAAATTTTTTGCCTTCTCAACCGTTTCTTAGCTTCAAAGTCCCATATCTCGCGAACGGATTGACCAAACCCAAAAATTCCTGTTGCGTCTGAAATTAGAAACTCGCCCGATAACAACGGTATGTGTATTTTTTCCCTAGGCCATTCTGGTTAAGCGTTTGGAGCAGCAGAATTGCTAAAAATTAGTTGTCTTCTCAACCATTTCTTAGATTCAAACTCCCATATCTCGCGAACGGATTGACCAAACCCAAAAATTCCTGCTGCGTCTGAAAGTAGAAACTCGCCCGATTACAAATGTATGGGTATTTTTTCCCTAGGCCATTCTGGTTAAGCGTTTGGAGCAGCAGAATTGCGAAAAATTTGTTGTCTTCTCAACCATTTCTTAGCTTCAAACTCCCATATCTCGCGAACGGATTGACATAACCCAAAAATTCCTATTACATCTGAAAGTAGAATCGCGCCCGATTACAACGGTATGTGTATTTTTTTCCTAGGCTATTCTGGTTAAGGGTTTGGAGCAGCAGAAGTGGAAAAATTAGTTGTCTTCTCAACCATTTCTTAGATTCAAACTCCCATATCTCGCGAACGGATTGACCAAACCCAAAAATTCCTGCTGCGTCTGAAAGTAGAAACTCGCCCGATTACAACTGTATGGGTATTTTTTCCCTGGGCCATTCTGGTTAAGCGTTTGGAGCAGCAGAAGTGCGAAAAATTAGTTGTCTTCTCAACCATTTCTTAGATTCAAACTCCCATATCTCGCGAACGGATTGACCAAACCCAAAAATTCCTGCTGCGTCTGAAAGTAGAAACTCGCCCGATTACAACTGTATGGGTATTTTTTCCCTGGGCCATTCTGGTTAAGCGTTTGGAGCAGCAGTAGTGCGAAAAATTTGTTGTCTTGTCAACCATTTCTTAGCTTCAAAGTCCCATATCTCGCGAAAGGATTGACCTAACCCAAAAATTCCTATTGTAACTGAAAGTAGAATCTCGTCCGATTACAACGGTATGGGCATTTTTTCCCTAGGCCATTCTGGTTAAGCGTTTGGAGCAGCAGAAGTGCGAAAAATTTGTTGTCTTCTCAACCATTTCTTAGCTTCAAAGTCCCATATCTCGCGAACGGATTGACCTAACCCAAAAATTCCTATTGCATCTGAAAGTAGAAACTCGCCCGATTACAACGGTATGTGAATTTTTTCCCTAGGCCATTCTGGTTAAGCGATTGGAGCAGCAGAAGTGCGAAAAATTTGTTGTCTTGTCAACCATTTCTTAGCTTCAAAGTCCCATATCTCGCGAACGGATTGACCTAACCCAAAAATTCCTATTGTAACTGAAAGGAGAAACTCGTCCGATTACAGCGGTATGTGTATTTTTTCGCTAGGCCATTCTGGTTAAGCGTTTGGAGCAGCAGAATTGCGAAAAATTTTTTGCCTTCTCAATCATTTCTTGGCTTCAAACTCTCATATCTCGCGAACGGATTGACCTAACCCAAAAATTCCTATTGCATCTGAAAGTAGAAACTCGCCCGATTACAGCGGTATGTGTATTTTTTCCCTAGGCCATTCTGGTTATGCGTTTGGGGCAGCAGAAGTGCGAAAAATTTGTTGTCCTCTCAACAATTTCTTAGCTTCAAAGTCCCATATCTCGCGAACGGATTGACCAAACCCAAAAATTCCTGCTGCGTCTGAAAGTAGAAACTAGCCCGATTGCAACTGTATGCGTATTTTTTCCCTAGGCCATTCTGGTTAAGCGTTTGGAGCAGCAGAAGTGCGAAAAATTTGTTGTCTTCTCAACCATTTCTTAGCTTCAAAGTCCCATATCTCGCGGCCGGATTGAGCAAACCCAAAAATTCCTGCTGCGTCTGAAAGTAGAAACTCGCCCGATTACAACTGTATGCGTATTTTTTCCCTAGGCCATTCTGGTTAAGCGTTTGGAGCAGCAGAAGTGGAAAAATTAGTTGTCTTCTCAACCATTTCTTAGATTCAAACTCCCATATCTCGCGAACGGATTGACCAAACCCAAAAATTCCTGCTGCGTCTGAAAGTAGAAACTCGCCCGATTACAACTGTATGGGTATTTTTTCCCTGGGCCATTCTGGTTAAGCGTTTGGAGCAGCAGAAGTGCGAAAAATTTGTTGTCTTCTCAACCATTTCTTAGCTTCAAAGTCCCATATCTCGCGGCCGGATTGAGCAAACCCAAAAATTCCTGCTGCGTCTGAAAGTAGAAACTCGCCCGATTACAACTGTATGCGTATCTTTTCCCTAGGCCATTCTGGTTAAGCGTTTGGAGCAGCAGAATTGCGAAAAATTCCTTGTCTTCTCAACCATTTCTTAGCTTCAAAGTCCCATATCTCGCGAACGGATTGACCTAACCCAAAAATTCCTATTGCATCTGAAAGTAGAAACTCGCCCGATTACAACGGTATGTGTATTTTTTCCCTAGGCCATTCTGGTTAAGCGATTGGAGCAGCAGAAGTGCGAAAAATTTGTTGTCTTGTCAACCATTTCTTAGCTTCAAAGTCCCATATCTCGCGAACGGATTGACCTAACCCAAAAATTCCTATTGTAACTGAAAGTAGAATCTCGTCCGATTACAACGGTATGGGCATTTTTTCCCTAGGCCATTCTGGTTAAGCGTTTGGAGCAGCAGAAGTGCGAAAAATTTGTTGTCTTCGTAACCATTTCTTAGCTTCAAAGTCCCATATCTCGCGAACGGATTGACCTAACCCAAAAATTCGTATTGCATCTGAAAGTAGAAACTCGCCCGATTACAACGGTATGTGTATTTTTTCCCTAGGCCATTCTGGTTAAGCGATTGGAGCAGCAGTAGTGCGAAAAATTTGTTGTCTTGTCAACCATTTCTTAGCTTCAAAGTCCCATATCTCGCGAACGGATTGACCTAACCCAAAAATTCCTATTGTAACTGAAAGTAGAATCTCGTCCGATTACAACGGTATGGGCATTTTTTCCCTAGGCCATTCTGGTTAAGCGATTGGAGCAGCAGAAGTGCGAAAAATTTGTTGTCTTGTCAACCATTTCTTAGCTTCAAAGTCCCATATCTCGCGAACGCATTGACCTAACCCAAAAATTCCTATTGTAACTGAAAGTAGAAACTCGTCCGATTACAACGGTATGTGTATTTTTTCGCTAGGCCATTCTGGTTAAGCGTTTGGAGCAGCAGAATTGCGAAAAATTTTTTGCCTTCTCAACCATTTCTTGGCTTCAAACTCTCATATCTCGCGAACGGATTGACCTAACCCAAAAATTCCTATTGCATCTGAAAGTAGAAACTCGCCCGATTACAGCGGTATGTGCATTTTTTCCCTAGGCCATACTGATTATGCGTTTGGGGCAGCAGTAGTGCGAAAAATTTGTTGTCTTCTCAACCATTTCTTAGCTTCAAAGTCCCATGTCTCGCGAACGGATTGACCAAACCCAAAAATTCCTGCTGCGTCTGAAAGTAGAAACTAGCCCGATTACAACTGTATGCGTATTTTTTCCCTAGGCCATTCTGGTTAAGCGCTGGAGCAGCAGAGCTGCGACAAATTTGTTGTCTTCTCAACCATTTCTTAGATTCAAACTCCCATATCTCGCGAGCGGATTGAACTAACCCAAAAATTCCTACTACATCTGAAAGTAGAAACTCGCCCGATTACAACAGTATGTGTATTTTTTCCCCAGGCCATTCTGGTTAAGCGTTTGGAGCAGCAGAATTGCGAAAAATTTTTTGCTTTCTCAACCATTTCTTGTTTCAAACTCCCATATCTCGCGAACGGATTGACCTAACCCAAAAATTCCTGTTGCGTCTGAAATTAGAAACTCTCCCGATTACAACGGTATGTGTATTTTTTCGCTAGGCCATTCTGGTTTAGCGTTTGGAGCAGCAGAATTCCGAAAAATTTTTTGCCTTCTCAACCATTTCTTGGCTTCAAACTCACATATCTCGCGAACGGATTGACCTAACCCAAAAATTCCTATTGCATCTGAAAGTAGAAGCTCGCCCGATTACAGCGGTATGTGTATTTTTTCCCTAGGCCATTCTGGTTATGCGTTTGGAGCAGCAGAAGTGCGAAAAATTTGTTGTCTTCTCAACCATTTCTTAGCTTCAAAGTCCCATATCTCGCGAACGGATTGACCTAACCCAAAAATTCCTATTGCATCTGAAAGTAGAAACTCGCCCGATTACAACGGTATGTGAATTTTTTCCCTAGGCCATTCTGGTTAAGCGATTGGAGCAGCAGAAGTGCGAAAAATTTGTTGTCTTGTCAACCATTTCTTAGCTTCAAAGTCCCATATCTCGCGAACGGAATGACCTAACCCAAAAATTCCTATTGTAACTGAAAGTAGAAACTCGTCCGATTACAACGGTATGTGTATTTTTTCGCTAGGCCATTCTGGTTAAGCGTTTGGAGCAGCAGAATTGCGAAAAATTTTTTGCCTTCTCAACCATTTCTTGGCTTCAAACTCTCATATCTCGCGAACGGATTGACCTAACCCAAAAATTCCTATTGCATCTGAAAGTAGAAACTCGCCCGATTACAGCGGTATGTGCATTTTTTCCCTAGGCCATACTGATTATGCGTTTGGGGCAGCAGTAGTGCGAAAAATTTGTTGTCTTCTCAACCATTTCTTAGCTTCAAAGTCCCATGTCTCGCGAACGGATTGACCAAACCCAAAAATTCCTGCTGCGTCTGAAAGTAGAAACTAGCCCGATTACAACTGTATGCGTATTTTTTCCCTAGGCCATTCTGGTTAAGCGCTGGAGCAGCAGAGCTGCGACAAATTTGTTGTCTTCTCAACCATTTCTTAGCTTCAAACTCCCATATCTCGCGTGCGGATTGAACTAACCCAAAAATTCCTATTACATCTGAAAGTAGAAACTCGCCCGATTACAACAGTATGTGTATTTTTTCCCCAGGCCATTCTGGTTAAGCGTTTGGAGCAGCAGAATTGCGAAAAATTTTTTGCTTTCTCAACCATTTCTTGTTTCAAACTCCCATATCTCGCGAACGGATTGACCTAACCCAAAAATTCCTGTTGCGTCTGAAATTAGAAACTCTCCCGATTACAACGGTATGTGTATTTTTTCGCTAGGCCATTCTGGTTTAGCGTTTGGAGCAGCAGAATTCCGAAAAATTTTTTGCCTTCTCAACCATATCTTGGCTTCAAACTCTCATATCTCGCGAACGGATAAACCTAACGCAAAAATTCCTGCTGCGTCTGAAAGTAGAAACTCGCCCGATTACAACTGTATGCGTATTTTTTCCCTAGGCCATTCTGGTTAAGCGTTTGGAGCAGCAGAAGTGCGAAAAATTAGTTGTCTTCTCAACCATTTCTTAGCTTCAAACTCCCATATCTCGCGAGCGGATTGAACTAACCCAAAAATTCCTATTACATCTGAAAGTAGAAACTCGCCCGATTACAACGGTATTTGTATTTTATCCCTAGGCCATTCTGGTTAAGCGTTTGGAGCAGCAGAATTGCGAAAAATTTTTTGCTTTCTCAGCCATTTCTTAGCTTCAAACTCCCATATCTCGCGAACGAATTGACTTAACCCAAAAATTCCTGTTGCGTCTGAAATTAGAACCTCTCCCCATTACAACGGTATGTGTATTTTTTCCGTAGGCCATTCTGGTTAAGCGATTGGAACAGCAGAAGTGCGAAAAATTTGTTGTCTTGTCCACCATTTCTTAGCTTCAAAGTCCCATATCTCGCGAACGGATTGACCTAACCCAAAAGTTCCTATTACAACTGAAAGTAGAATCTCGCCCGATTACAACGGTATGTGTATTTGATCCCTAGCCCATTCTGGTTAAGCGGTTGGAGCAGCAGTAGTGCGAAAAATTTGTTGTCTTGTCAACCATTTCTTAGCGTCAAAGTCCCATATCTCGCGAACGGATTGACCTAACCCAAAAATTCCTATTGTAACTGAAAGTAGAAACACGTCCGGTTACAACGGTATTTGTATTTTATCCCTAGGCCATTCTGGTTAAGCTTTTGGAGCAGCAGAAGTGCGAAAAATTTATTGTCTTCTCAACCATTTCTTAGATTCAAAGTCCCATATCTCGCGAACGGATTGACCAAACCCAAAAATTCCTGCTGCGTCTGAAAGTAGAAACTCGCCCGATTACAACGGTATGTGTATTTTTTCCCCAGGCCATTCTGGTTAAGCGTTTGGAGCAGCAGAATTGCGAAAAATTTTTTGCTTTCTCAACCATTTCTTGGCTTCAAACTCCCATATCTCGCGAACGGATTGACCTAACCCAAAAATTCCTGTTGCGTCTGAAATTAGAAACTCTCCCGATTACAACGGTATGTGTATTTTTTCGCTAGGCCATTCTGGTTAAGCGTTTGGAGCAGCAGAATTGCGAAAAATTTTTTGCCTTCTCAACCATTTCTTGGCTTCAAACTCACATATCTCGCGAACGGATTGACCTAACCCAAAAATTCCTATTGCATCTGAAAGTAGAAGCTCGCCCGATTACAGCGGTATGTGTATTTTTTCCCTAGGCCATTCTGGTTATGCGTTTGGAGCAGCAGAAGTGCGAAAAATTTGTTGTCTTCTCAACCATTTCTTAGCTTCAAAGTCCCATATCTCGCGAACGGATTGACCTAACCCAAAAATTCCTATTGCATCTGAAAGTAGAAACTCGCCCGATTACAACGGTATGTGAATTTTTTCCCTAGGCCATTCTGGTTAAGCGATTGGAGCAGCAGAAGTGCGAAAAATTTGTTGTCTTGTCAACCATTTCTTAGCTTCAAAGTCCCATATCTCGCGAACGGAATGACCTAACCCAAAAATTCCTATTGTAACTGAAAGTAGAAACTCGTCCGATTACAACGGTATGTGTATTTTTTCGCTAGGCCATTCTGGTTAAGCGTTTGGAGCAGCAGAATTGCGAAAAATTTTTTGCCTTCTCAACCATTTCTTGGCTTCAAACTCTCATATCTCGCGAACGGATTGACCTAACCCAAAAATTCCTATTGCATCTGAAAGTAGAAACTCGCCCGATTACAGCGGTATGTGTATTTTTTCCCTAGGCCATTCTGGTTATGCGTTTGGGGCAGCAGAAGTGCGAAAAATTTGTTGTCTTCTCAACCATTTCTTAGCTTCAAGGTCCATTATCTCGCGAACGGATTGACCAAACCCAAAAATTCCTGCTGCGTCTGAAAGTAGAATCTAGCCCGATTACAACTGTATGCGTATTTTTTCCCTAGGCCATTCTGGTTAAGCGCTGGAGCAGCAGAAGTGCGACAAATTTGTTGTATTCTCAACCATTTCTTAGCTTCAAACTCCCATATCTCGCGAGCGGATTGAACTAACCCAAAAATTCCTATTACATCTGAAAGTAGAAACTCGCTCGATTACAACGGTATGTGTATTTTTTCCCCAGGCCATTCTGGTTAAGCGTTTGGAGCAGCAGAATTGCGCAAAATTTTTTGCTTTCTCAACCATTTCTTGGCTTCAAACTCCCATATCTCGCGAACGGATTGACCTAACCCAAAAATTCCTGTTGCGTCTGAAATTAGTACCTCTCCCGATTACAACGGTATGTGTATTTTTTCCCTAGGCCATTCTGGTTAAGCGTTTGGAGCAGCAGAATTGCGAAAAATTTTTTGCCTTCTCAACCATTTCTTTGCTTCCAACTCTCATATCTCGCGAACGGATTGACCTAACCCAAAAATTCCTGCTGCGTCTGAAAGTAGAAACTCGCCCGATTACAACTGTATGCGTATTTTTTCCCTAGGCCATTCTGGTTAAGCGTTTGGAGCAGCAGAAGTGCGAAAAATTAGTTGTCTTCTCAACCATTTCTTACCTTCAAACTCCCATATCTCGCGAACGGATTGACCTAACCCAAAAATTCCTATTGTAACTGAAAGTAGAAACTCGTCCGATTACAACGGTATTTGTATTTTATCCCTTGGCCATTCTGGTTAAGCGTTTGGAGCAGCAGAAGTACGAAAAATTTATTGTCTTCTCCACCATTTCTTAGTTTCAAAGTCCCATATCTCGCGAACGGATTGACCTAACACAAAAGTTCCTATTGTAACTGAAAGCAGAATCTCGTCCGATTACAACGGTATGGGTATTTTTTCCCTAGGCCATTCTGGTTAAGCGATTGGAGCAGCAGAAGTGCGAAAAATTTGTTGTCTTGTCAACCATTTCTTAGCTTCAAAGTCCCATATCTCGCGAACGGATTGACCTAACCCAAAAGTTCCTATTACATCTGAAAGTAGAAACTCGCCCGATTACAACGGTATGTGTATTTTTTCCCCAGGCCATTCTGGTTAAGCGTTTGTAGCAGCAGAATTGCGAAAAATTTTATGCCTTCTCAACCATTTCTTAGCTTCAAAGTTCCATATCTCGCGAACGGATTGACCTAACCCAAAAGTTCCTATTACATCTGAAAGTACAAACTCGCCCGATTACAACGGTATGTGTATTTGTTCCCTAGGCCATTCTGGTTAAGCGTTTGGAGAAGCAGAAGTGCGAAAAATTTATTGTCTTCTCAACCATTTCTTAGCTTCAAAGTCCCATATCTCGCGAACGGATTGACCTAACCCAAAAATTCCTATTGCGTCTGGAAGTACAAACTCGCAAGATTACAAAGATATGTGTATTTTTTCCCTAGCCCATTCTGGTTAAGCGATTGGAGCAGCAGAAGTGCGAAAAATTTGTTGTCTTGTCAACCATTTCTTAGCTTCAAAGTCCCATATCTCGCGAACGAATTGACCTAACCCAAAAGTTCCTATTGTAACTGAAAGCAGAAACTCGTCCGATTACAACGGTATGGGTATTTTTTCCCTTGGCCATTCTGGTTAAGCTTTTGGAGCAGCAGAAGTGCGAAAAATTTGTTGTCTTCTCAACCATTTCTTAGATTCAAAGTCCCATATCTCGCGAACGGATTGACCAAACCCAAAAATTCCTGCTGCGTCTGAAAGTAGAAACTCGCCCGATTACAATGGTATGTGTATTTTTTCCCCAAGCCATTCTGGTTAAGCGTTTGGAGCAGCAGAATTGCGAAAAATTTTATGCCTTCTCAACCATTTCTTGGCTTCAATCTCCCATATCTCGCGAACGGATTGACCTAACCCAAAAATTCCTATTGCGTCTGAAAGTACAAACTCGCACGATTACAACGGTATGTGTTTTTTTTCCCTAGCCCATTCTGGTTAAGCGATTGGAGCAGCAGAAGTGCGAAAAATTTGTTGTCTCGTCAACCATTTCTTAGCTTCAAAGTCCCATATCTCGCGAACGGATTGACCTGACCCAAAAGTTCCTATTGTAACTGAAAGCAGAAACTCGTCCGATTACAACGGTATGGGTATTTTATCCCTAGGCCATTCTGGTTAAGCGATTGGAGCAGCAGAAGTGCGAAAAATTTGTTGTCTTCTCAACCATTTCTTAGCTTCAAAGTCCCATATCTCGCGAACGGATTGTCCAAACCCAAAAATTCCTGCTGCGTCTGAAAGTAGAAACTCGCCCGATTACAACTGTATGCGTATTTTTTCCCTAGGCCATTCTGGTTAAGCGATTGGAGCAGCAGAAGTGCGAAAAATTTGTTGTCTTGTCCACCATTTCTTAGCTTCAAAGTCCCATATCTCGCGAACGGATTGACCTAACCCAAAAGTTCCTATTACATCTGAAAGTAGAATCTCGCCCGATTACAGCGGTATGTGTATTTTTTCCCCAGGCCATTCTGGTTAAGCGTTTGGAGCAGCAGAATTGCGAAAAATTTTTTGCTTTCTCAACCATTTCTTGGCTTCAAACTCCCATATCTCGCGAACGGATTGACCTAACCCAAAAATTCCTGTTGCATCTGAAAGTAGAAGCTCGCCCGATTACAGCGGTATGTAATTTTTTCCCTAGGCCATTCTGGTTAAGCGTTTGGAGCAGCAGAATTGCGAAAAATTTTTTGCCTTCTCAACCATTTCTTGGCTTCAAACTCTCATATCTCGCGAACGGATTGACCTAACCCAAAAGTTCCTATTGTAACTGAAAGCAGAAACTCGCCCGATTACAACTGTATGCGTATTTTTTCCCTAGGCCATTCTGGTTAAGCGATTGGAGCAGCAGAAGTGCGAAAAATTTGTTGTCTTGTCCACCATTTCTTAGCTTCAAAGTCCCATATCTCGCGAACGGATTGACCTAACCCAAAAGTTCCTATTACATCTGAAAGTAGAATCTCGCCCGATTACAACGGTATGTGTATTTTTTCCCCAGGCCATTCTGGTTAAGCATTTGGAGCAGCAGAATTGCGAAAAATTTTTTGCTTTCTCAACCATTTCTTGGCTTCAAACTCCCATATCTCGCGAACGGATTGACCTAACCCAAAAATTCCTATTGCATCTGAAAGTAGAAACTCGCCCGATTACAGCGGTATGTGTATTTTTTCCCTAGGCCATT
>NW_027479859.1:0-59441 GCF_051014685.1 Ptiloglossa arizonensis
ATAACGTATAACGTATAACGTATAACGTATAACGTATAACGTATAACGTATAACGTATAACGTATAACGTATAACGTATAACGTATAACTTATAACGTATAACGTATAACGTATAACGTATAACGTATAACGTATAACGTATAACGTATAACGTATAACGTATAACGTATAACTTATAACGTATAACGTATAACGTATAACGTATAACGTATAACGTATAACGTATAACGTATAACGTATAACGTTTAACGTATAACGTATAACGTATAACGTATAACGTATAACGTATAACGTATAACGTATAACTTATAACGTGTAACGTATAACGTATAACGTGTAACGTATAACGTATAACGTATAACGTATTACGTATTACGTATAAACTATAACGTCTAACGTATAACGTATAACGTATAACGTATAACGTATAACGTATAACGTATAACGTATAACGTATAACGTATAACGTATAACGTATAACGTATAACGTATAACGTATAACGTATAACGTATAACGTATAACGTATAACGTATAACGTATAACGTATAACGTATAACGTATAACGTATAACGTATAACGTATAACGTACAACGTATAACGTACAACGTATAACGAACAACGTATAACGTAGAACGTATAACGTATAACGTATAACGTATAACGTATAACGTGTAACGTAAAACGTGTAACGTATAACGTATAACGTATAACGTATAAAGTATAACGTATAACGTATAACGTATAACGTATAACGTATAACGTATAACGTATAACGTATAACGTATAACGTATAACGTATAACGTATAACGTATAACGTATAACGTATAACGTATAACGTATAACGTATAACGTATCACGTATAACGTATAACGTATGACGTATCACGTATAAGGTATGACCTATAACGCATTACGTATAGCGTATAACGCATAATGTATAACGTATAACGTATAACGTATAACGTATAACTTATAACGTATAACGTATAACGTATAACGTATAACGTATAACGTATAACGTATAACGTATAACGTATAACGTATAACGTATAAACTATAACGTCTAACGTATAACGTATAACGTATAACGTATAACGTATAACGTATAACGTATAACGTATAACGTATAACGTATAGCGTATAACGTATAACGTATAACGTATAACGTATAACGTATAACGAATAACGTATAACGTATAACGTATAACGTATAACGTATAACGTATAACGTACAACGTATAACGTACAACGTATAACGAACAACGTATAACGTAGAACGTATAACGTATAACGTATAACGTATAACGTATAACGTATAACGTATAACGTATAACGTATAACGTATAACGTATAACGTATAACGTATAACGTATAACGTATAACGTATAACGTATAACGTATAACGTATAACGTACAACGTATAACGTACAACGTATAACGTATAACGTATAACGTATAACGTATAACGTATAACGTATAACGTATAACGTATAACGTTTAACGTATAACGTATAACGTATAACGTATATCGTATAATGTATAACGCATAACGTATACCGTATAACGTATAACGTATAACGTATAACGTATAACGTATAACGTATAACGTATAACTTATAACGTATAACGTATAACGTATAACGTATAACGTATAACGTATAACGTACAACGTATAACGTACAACGTATAACGAACAACGTATAACGTATAACGTATAACGTATAACGTATAACGTATCACGTATAACGTATAACGTATGACGTATCACGTATAAGGTATGACCTATAACGCATTACGTATAGCGTATAACGCATAATGTATAACGTATAACGTATAACGTATAACGTATAACTTATAACGTATAACGTATAACGTATAACGTATAACGTATAACGTATAACGTATAACGTATAACGTATAACGTATAACGTATAACGTATAACTTATAACGTATAACGTATAACGTATAACGTATAACGTATAACGTATAACGTATAACGTATAACGTATAACGTATAACGTATAACTTATAACGTATAACGTATAACGTATAACGTATAACGTATAACGTATAACGTATAACGTATAACGTATAACGTTTAACGTATAACGTATAACGTATAACGTATAACGTATAACGTATAACGTATAACGTATAACTTATAACGTGTAACGTATAACGTATAACGTGTAACGTATAACGTATAACGTATAACGTATTACGTATTACGTATAAACTATAACGTCTAACGTATAACGTATAACGTATAACGTATAACGTATAACGTATAACGTATAACGTATAACGTATAACGTACAACGTATAACGTATAACGTATAACGTATAACGTATAACGTATAACGTATAACGTATAACGTATAACGTATAACGTATAACGTATAACGTATAACGTATAACGTATAACGTACAACGTATAACGTACAACGTATAACGAACAACGTATAACGTAGAACGTATAACGTATAACGTATAACGTATAACGTATAACGTGTAACGTAAAACGTGTAACGTATAACGTATAACGTATAACGTATAAAGTATAACGTATAACGTATAACGTATAACGTATAACGTATAACGTATAACGTATAACGTATAACGTATAACGTATAACGTATAACGTATAACGTATAACGTATAACGTATAACGTATAACGTATAACGTATCACGTATAACGTATAACGTATGACGTATCACGTATAAGGTATGACCTATAACGCATTACGTATAGCGTATAACGCATAATGTATAACGTATAACGTATAACGTATAACGTATAACTTATAACGTATAACGTATAACGTATAACGTATAACGTATAACGTATAACGTATAACGTATAACGTATAACGTATAAACTATAACGTCTAACGAATAACGTATAACGTATAACGTATAACGTATAACGTATAACGTATAACGTATAACGTATAACGTATAGCGTATAACGTATAACGTATAACGTATAACGTATAACGTATAACGAATAACGTATAACGTATAACGTATAACGTATAACGTATAACGTATAACGTATAACTTATAACGTATAACGTATAACGTATAACGTATAACGTATAACGTATAACGTATAACGTATAACGTATAACGTATAACGTATAACGTATAACGTATAACGTATAACTTATAACGTATAACGTATAACGTATAACGTATAACGTATAACGTATAACGTATAACGTATAACGTATAACGTATAACGTATAACTTATAACGTATAACGTATAACGTATAACGTATAACGTATAACGTATAACGTATAACGTATAACGTATAACGTTTAACGTATAACGTATAACGTATAACGTATAACGTATAACGTATAACGTATAACGTATAACTTATAACGTGTA
The DNA here is from genome assembly GCF_051014685.1 of Ptiloglossa arizonensis. Classification (NCBI taxonomy): domain Eukaryota; kingdom Metazoa; phylum Arthropoda; class Insecta; order Hymenoptera; family Colletidae; genus Ptiloglossa; species Ptiloglossa arizonensis. The sequence continues at coordinate 3,399 of NW_027479859.1, forward strand.
ACGTATAACGTATAACGTGTAACGTATAACGTATAACGTATAACGTATTACGTATTACGTATAAACTATAACGTCTAACGTATAACGTATAACGTATAACGTATAACGTATAACGTATAACGTATAACGTATAACGTATAACGTATAACGTATAACGTATAACGTATAACGTATAACGTATAACGTATAACGTATAACGTATAACGTATAACGTATAACGTATAACGTATAACGTATAACGTATAACGTATAACGTATAACGTATAACGTACAACGTATAACGTACAACGTATAACGAACAACGTATAACGTAGAACGTATAACGTATAACGTATAACGTATAACGTATAACGTGTAACGTAAAACGTGTAACGTATAACGTATAACGTATAACGTATAAAGTATAACGTATAACGTATAACGTATAACGTATAACGTATAACGTATAACGTATAACGTATAACGTATAACGTATAACGTATAACGTATAACGTATAACGTATAACGTATAACGTATAACGTATAACGTATAACGTATCACGTATAACGTATAACGTATGACGTATCACGTATAAGGTATGACCTATAACGCATTACGTATAGCGTATAACGCATAATGTATAACGTATAACGTATAACGTATAACGTATAACTTATAACGTATAACGTATAACGTATAACGTATAACGTATAACGTATAACGTATAACGTATAACGTATAACGTATAACGTATAAACTATAACGTCTAACGTATAACGTATAACGTATAACGTATAACGTATAACGTATAACGTATAACGTATAACGTATAACGTATAGCGTATAACGTATAACGTATAACGTATAACGTATAACGTATAACGAATAACGTATAACGTATAACGTATAACGTATAACGTATAACGTATAACGTACAACGTATAACGTACAACGTATAACGAACAACGTATAACGTAGAACGTATAACGTATAACGTATAACGTATAACGTATAACGTATAACGTATAACGTATAACGTATAACGTATAACGTATAACGTATAACGTATAACGTATAACGTATAACGTATAACGTATAACGTATAACGTATAACGTACAACGTATAACGTACAACGTATAACGTATAACGTATAACGTATAACGTATAACGTATAACGTATAACGTATAACGTATAACGTTTAACGTATAACGTATAACGTATAACGTATATCGTATAATGTATAACGCATAACGTATACCGTATAACGTATAACGTATAACGTATAACGTATAACGTATAACGTATAACGTATAACTTATAACGTATAACGTATAACGTATAACGTATAACGTATAACGTATAACGTACAACGTATAACGTACAACGTATAACGAACAACGTATAACGTATAACGTATAACGTATAACGTATAACGTATCACGTATAACGTATAACGTATGACGTATCACGTATAAGGTATGACCTATAACGCATTACGTATAGCGTATAACGCATAATGTATAACGTATAACGTATAACGTATAACGTATAACTTATAACGTATAACGTATAACGTATAACGTATAACGTATAACGTATAACGTATAACGTATAACGTATAACGTATAACGTATAACGTATAACTTATAACGTATAACGTATAACGTATAACGTATAACGTATAACGTATAACGTATAACGTATAACGTATAACGTATAACGTATAACTTATAACGTATAACGTATAACGTATAACGTATAACGTATAACGTATAACGTATAACGTATAACGTATAACGTTTAACGTATAACGTATAACGTATAACGTATAACGTATAACGTATAACGTATAACGTATAACTTATAACGTGTAACGTATAACGTATAACGTGTAACGTATAACGTATAACGTATAACGTATTACGTATTACGTATAAACTATAACGTCTAACGTATAACGTATAACGTATAACGTATAACGTATAACGTATAACGTATAACGTATAACGTATAACGTACAACGTATAACGTATAACGTATAACGTATAACGTATAACGTATAACGTATAACGTATAACGTATAACGTATAACGTATAACGTATAACGTATAACGTATAACGTATAACGTACAACGTATAACGTACAACGTATAACGAACAACGTATAACGTAGAACGTATAACGTATAACGTATAACGTATAACGTATAACGTGTAACGTAAAACGTGTAACGTATAACGTATAACGTATAACGTATAAAGTATAACGTATAACGTATAACGTATAACGTATAACGTATAACGTATAACGTATAACGTATAACGTATAACGTATAACGTATAACGTATAACGTATAACGTATAACGTATAACGTATAACGTATAACGTATCACGTATAACGTATAACGTATGACGTATCACGTATAAGGTATGACCTATAACGCATTACGTATAGCGTATAACGCATAATGTATAACGTATAACGTATAACGTATAACGTATAACTTATAACGTATAACGTATAACGTATAACGTATAACGTATAACGTATAACGTATAACGTATAACGTATAACGTATAAACTATAACGTCTAACGAATAACGTATAACGTATAACGTATAACGTATAACGTATAACGTATAACGTATAACGTATAACGTATAGCGTATAACGTATAACGTATAACGTATAACGTATAACGTATAACGAATAACGTATAACGTATAACGTATAACGTATAACGTATAACGTATAACGTACAACGTATAACGTACAACGTATAACGAACAACGTATAACGTAGAACGTATAACGTATAACGTATAACGTATAACGTATAACTTATAACGTATAACGTATAACGTATAACGTATAACGTATAACGTATAACGTATAACGTATAACGTATAACGTTTAACGTATAACGTATAACGTATAACGTATAACGTATAACGTATAACGTATAACGTATAACGTTTAACGTATAACGTATAACGTATAACGTATATCGTATAACGTATAACGCATAACGTATACCGTATAACGTATAACGTATACCGTATAACGTATAACGTATAACGTATAACGTATAACGTATAACGTATAACGTATAACGTATAACTTATAACGTAAAACGTATTACATATTACGTATAACGAGTAACGTATAACGTATAACGTATAACGTATAACGTATAACGTATAACGAATAACGTATAGCGTATAACGTATAACGTATAACGTATAACGTATAACGTATAACGTATAACCTATAACGTATAACGTATGACGTATAACGTATAACGTATAACGTATAACGTATAACGTATAACGTATAACGTATAACGTATAACGAATAACGTATAGCGTATAACGTATAACGTATAACGTATAACGTATAACGTATAACGTATAACGTATAACGTATAACGTATGACGTATAACGTATAACGTATAACGTATAACGTATAACGTATAACGTATAACGTATAACGTATAACGTATAACGTATAACGTATAACGTATAACTTATAACGTAAAACGTATTACATATTACGTATAACGAGTAACGTATAACGTATAACGTATAACGTATAACGTATAACGTATAACGAATAACGTATAGCGTATAACGTATAACGTATAACGTATAACGTATAACGTATAACGTATAACGTATAACGTATAACGTATAACGTAAAACGTGTAACGTATAACGTATAACGTATAACGTATAACGTATAACGTATAACGTATAACGTATAACGTATAACGTATAACGTATAACGTACAACGTATAACGTACAACGTATAACGTATAACGTATAACGTATAACGTATAACGTATAACGTATAACGTATAACGTATAACGTATAACGTATAACGTATAACGTATAACTTATAACGTATAACGTATAACGTATAACGTAAAACGTATAACGTATAACGTATAACGTATAACGTATAACGTATAACGTACAACGTATCACGTATAACGTATATCCTATAACGCATAACGTATATCCTATAACGCATAACGTATAGCGTATAACGCATAACGTATACCGTATAACGTATAACGTCAAACGTATAACGTATAACGTATAACGTATAACGTATAACGCATAACGTATAACGTATACCGTATAACGTATAACGTATAACGTATAACGTATAACGTATAACGTATAACGTATAACGTATAACGTATAACGAATAACGTATAACGTATAACGTATAACGTATAACGTATAATGTATAACGTATAACGTATAACGTATAACGTAAAACGTATAACGTATAACGTATAACGTATAACGTATAACGTATAACGTATAACGTATAACGTATAACGTATAACGTATAACGTATAACGTATAACGTATAACGTATAACGTATAACGTATAACGTATAACGTACAACGTATCACGTATAACGTATATCCTATATCGCATAACGTATATCCTATAACGCATAACGTATAGCGTATAACGCATAACGTATACCGTATAACGTATAACGTCAAACGTATAACGTATAACGTATAATGTATAACGTATAACGTATAACGTATAACGTATAACGTAAAACGTATAACGTATAACGTATAACGTATAACGTATAACGTATAACGCATAACGTATAACGCATAACGTACAACATATAACGTATAACGTAAAACGTATAACGTATAACGTATAACGTTTAACGTATAACGTATAACGCATAACGTATAACGCATAACGTAAAACGTTAAACGTGTAACGTATAACGTATGGCGTATAACGTATAACGTATTACATATTACATATAACGTATAACGTACATCGTATAACGTATAACATATAACGTCTAACGTTTAACGTATAACGTATAACGTATAACGTATAACGTATAACGCATAACGTATAAAGCATAACGTAAAACGTTAAACGTGTAACGTATAACGTATGGCGTATAACGTATAAGGTATTACATATTACATATAACGTATAACGTACAACGTATAACGTATAACATATAACGTCTAACGTTTAACGTATAACGTACAACGTATAACGTATAACGTATAACGTATAACGTATAACGTATAACGTATAACGTATAAAGTATAACGTATAACGCATAACGTATAACGTATAGCGTATAACGCATAACGTATAACGTATAACGTATAACGAATAACGTATAACGTATAACGTATAACGCATAACGTATAACGTATAACGTATAACGCATAACGTATAACGTATAACGTTTAACGTATAGCGTATAACGTATAACGTATAACGTATAACGTATAACGTATAACGTATAACGTATAACATATAACGAATAACGTATAACGTATAACGTATAACGTATAACGTATAACGTATAACGTATAACGGATAACGTATAACGTATAACGTATAACGCATAACGTATAACGCATAACGTAAAACGTTAAACGTGTAACGTATAACGTATGGCGTATAACGTATAACGTATTACATATTACATATAACGTATAACGTACAAGGTATAACGTATAACATATAACGTCTAACGTTTAACGTATAACGTAAAACGTATAACGTATAACGTATAACGTATAACTTATAACGTAAAACGTATTACATATTACGTATAACGAGTAACGTATAACGTATAACGTATAACGTGTAACGTATAACGTATAACGTATAACGTATAACGTATAACGTATAACGTATAACGTATAACGTATAACGTATAACGTATAACGTATAACGTATAACGTATAACGTATAACGTATAACGTATAACGTATAACGTATAACGTATAACGTATAACGTATAACGTATAACGTATAACGTATAACGTATAACGTATAACGTATAACGTATAACGTATAACGTACAACGTATAACGTACAACGTATAACGTATAACGTATAACGTATAACGTATAACGTATAACGTATAACGTATAACGTATAACGTATAACGTATAACGTATAACGTATAACGTATAACGTATAACGTATAACGTATAACGTATAACGTATAACGTATAACGTATAACGTATAACGTATAACGTATAACGGATAACGTATAACGTATAACGTATAACGCATAACGTATAACGCATAACGTAAAACGTTAAACGTATAACGTATAACGTATGGCGTATAACGTATAACGTATTACATATTACATATAACGTATAACGTACAACGTATAACGTATAACATATAACGTCTAACGTTTAACGTATAACGTACAACGTATAACGTATAACGTATAACGTATAACTTATAACGTAAAACGTATTACATATTACGTATAACGAGTAACGTATAACGTATAACGTATAACGTATAACGTATAACGTATAACGTATAACGCATAACGTATAAAGCATAACGTAAACCGTGAAACGTGTAACGTATAACGTATGGCGTATAACGTATAACGTATTACATATTACATATAACGTATAACGTACAACGTATAACGTCTAACGTATAGCGTATAACGTATAACGAATAACGTGTAACGTATAACGTATAACGTATAACGTATAACGTATAACGTATAACGTATAACGTATAACGTATAACGTATAACGTATAACGTATAACGCATAACGTATAAAGCATAACGTAAAACGTTAAACGTCTAACGTATAACGTATGGCGTATAACGTATAAGGTATAACGTATAACGTATAACGTATAACGTATAACGTATAACGTATAACGTATAACGTATAACGGATAACGTATAACGTATAACGTATAACGCATAACGTATAACGCATAACGTAAAACGTTAAACGTGTAACGTATAACGTATGGCGTATAACGTATAACGTATTACATATTACATATAACGTATAACGTACAACGTATAACGTATAACATATAACGTCTAACGTTTAACGTATAACGTACAACGTATAACGTATAACGTATAACGTATAACGTATAGCGTATAACGTATAACGTATAACGTATAACGTATAACGTATAACGTATAACGTATAACATATAACGAATAACGTATAACGTATAACGTATAACGTATAACGTATAACGTATAACGTATAACGGATAACGTATAACGTATAACGTATAACGCATAACGTATAACGCATAACGTAAAACGTTAAACGTGTAACGTATAACGTATGGCGTATAACGTATAACGTATTACATATTACATATAACGTATAACGTACAACGTATAACGTATAACATATAACGTCTAACGTTTAATGTATAACGTACAACGTATAACGTATAACGTATAACGTATAACTTATAACGTAAAACGTATTACATATTACGTATAACGAGTAACGTATAACGTATAACGTATAACGTATAACGTATAACGTATAACGTATAACGTATAACGTATAACGTATAACGTATAACGTATAACGTATAACGTATAACGTATAACGTATAACGTATAACGTATAACGTATAACGTATAACGTATAACGTATAACGTATAACGTATAACGTATAACGTATAACGTATAACGTATAACGTATAACGTATAACGTATAACGTATAACGCATAACGTATAAAGCATAACGTAAAACGTGAAACGTGTAACGTATAACGTATGGCGTATAACGTATAACGTATAACGTATAACGTATAACGTATAACGTATAACGTATAACGTATAACGTATAACGCATAACGTATAAAGCATAACGTAAAACGTTAAACGTGTAACGTATAACGTATGGCGTATAACGTATAACGTATTACATATTACATATAACGTATAACGTACAACGTATAACGTATAACATATAACGTCTAACGTTTAACGTATAACGTACAACGTATAACGTATAACGTATAACGTATAACGTATAACGTATAACGTATAACGTATAACGTATAACGTATAACGTATAACGTATAACGTATAACGTATAACGTATAACGTATAACGTATAACGTATAACGTATAACGTATAACGTATAACGCATAACGTATAACGTATAACGCATAACGCATGACGTATAACGTATAACGTATAACGTATAACACATAACGTATAACGTATAACGTATAACGTATAACGTATATCGTATAACGTATAACGTATAACGTATAACGTATAACGTATAACGTTTAAGAAATAACGTATAACGTATAACGTATAACGTATAACGTATAACGCATAACGTACAGCGTGTAACGTCAAACGTATAACGTATAACGTATAAAGTATAACGTATAACGCATAACGTATAACGTATAACGTATAACGCATAACGTATAACGTATAACGTATAACGAATAACGAATAACTTATAACGTATAACGAATAACGTATAACGTATAACGTATAACGTATAACGTATAACGTATAACGTATAACGTATAACGTATAACGGATAACGTATGACGTATAACGTATAACGCATAACGTATAACGCATAACGTAAAACGTTAAACGTGTAACGTATAACGTATGGCGTATAACGTATAACGTATTACATATTACATATAACGTATAACGTACAACGTATAACGTATAACATATAACGTCTAACGTTTAACGTATAACGTACAACGTATAACGTATAACGTATAACGTATAACTTATAACGTAAAACGTATTACATATTACGTACAACGAGTAACGTATAACGTATAACGTATAACGTATAACGTATTACGTATAACGTATAACGTATAACGGATAACGTATAACGTATAACGTATAACGCATAACGTATAACGCATAACGTAAAACGTTAAACGTGTAACGTATAACGTATGGCGTATAACGTATAACGTATTACATATTACATATAACGTATAACGTACAACGTATAACGTATAACATATAACGTCTAACGTTTAACGTATAACGTACAACGTATAACGTATAACGTATAACGTATAACTTATAACGTAAAACGTATTACATATTACGTATAACGAGTAACGTACAACGTATAACGTATAACGTATAACGTATAACGTATAACGTATAACGTATAACGTATAACGTATAACGTATAACGTATAACGTATAACGTATAACGTATAACGTATAACGTATAACGCATAACGTATAACGTATAACGCATAACGCATAACGTATAACGTATAACGTATAACGTATAACACATAACGTATAACGTATAACGTATAACATATAACGTCTAACGTTTAACGTATAACGTACAACGTATAACGTATAACGTATAACGTATAACTTATAACGTAAAACGTATTACATATTACGTATAACGAGTAACGTATAACGTATAACGTATAACGTATAACGTATAACGTATAACGTATAACGTATAACGTATAACGTATAACGTATAACGTATAACGTATAACGTATAACGTATAACGTATAACGTATAACGTATAACGTATAACGTATAACGTATAACGTATAACGTATAACGTATAACGTATAACGTATAACGTATAACGTATAACGTATAACGTATAACGTATAACGTATAACGTATAACGTATAACGTATAACGTATAACGTATAACGTATAACGTATAACGTATAACGTATAACGTATAACGTATAACGTATAATGTATAACGTGTAACTTATAATGTATAACGTGTAACTTATAACGTATAACGTAAAACGTATAACGTATAACGTATAACGTATAACGTATAACGTATAACGTATAACGCATAACGTATACCGTATAACGTATAACGCATAACGTATAACGTATAACGTATAACGTATAACGTATAACGTATAACTTGTAACGTGAAACGTATTTCATATTACGTATAACGAGTAACGTATAACGTATAACGTATAACGTATAACGTATAACGTATAACGTATAACGTATAACGTATAACGTATAACGTATAACGTATAACGTATAACGTATAACGTATAACGTATAACGAATAACGTATAACGTATAACGTATAACGTATAACGTATAACGTATAACGTATAACGTATAATGTATAACGTATAACGTATATGGTATAACGTAAAACATATAACGTATAACGTATAACGTATAACGTATAACGTATATCGTATAACGTATAACGTATAACGTATAAGGTACAACGTATAACGTACAACGTATAACGTAGAACGTATAACGTATAACGTATAACGTATAACGTATAACGAATAACGTATAACGTATAACGTATAACGTATAACGTATAACGTATAACGTATAACGTATAACGGATAACGTATAACGTATAACGTATAACGCATAACGTATAACGCATAACGTAAAACGTTAAACGTGTAACGTATAACGTATGGCGTATAACCTATAACGTATTACATATTACGTATAACGAGTAACGTATAACGTATAACGTATAACGTATAACGTATAACGTATAACGTATAACGTATAACGTATAACGTATAACGTATAACGTATAACGTATAACGTATAACTTATAACGTATAACGTATAACGTATAACGTATAACGTATAACGTATAACGTATAACGTATAACGTATAACGTATATCGTATAACGTATAACGTATAACGTATAATGTATAACGTGTAACTTATAATGTATAACGTGTAACTTATAACGTATAACGTAAACCGTATAACGTATAACGTATAACGTATAACGTATAACGTATAACGTATAACGCATAACGTATACCGTATAACGTATAACGTATAACGTATAACGTATAACGTATAACGTATAACGTATAACGTACAACTTATAACGTGAAACGTATTTCATATTACGTATAACAAGTAACGTATAACGTATAACGTATAACGTATAACGTATAACGTATAACGTATAACGTATAACGAATAACGTATAACGTATAACGTATAACGTATAACGTATAACGTATAACGTATAACGTACAACGTATAACGAATAACGTATAACGTATAACGTATAACGTATGACGTATCACGTATAAGGTATGACCTATAACGTATAACGTATAACGTATAACTTATAACGTATAACGTATAACGTATAACGTATAACGTATAACGTATAACGTACAACGTATAACGTATAACGTATATCGTATAACGAATAACGTATAACGTATAACGTATAACGTATAACGTATAACGTATAACGTATAACGTATAACGGATAACGTATAACGTATAACGTATAACGTATAACGTATAACGTATAACGTATAACGTATAACGTATAACGTATAACGTATAACGTATAACGTATAATGTATAACGTGTAACTTATAATGTATAACGTGTAACTTATAACGTATAACGTAAAACGTATAACGTATAACGTATAACGTATAACGTATAACGTATAATGTATAACGCATAACGTATACCGTATAACGTATAACGTATAACGTATAACGTATAACGTATAACGTATAACGTATAACGTATAACGTATAACGTATAACGTATAACTTATAACGTAAAGCGTATTACATTTTACGTATAACGAGTAACGTATAACGTATATCGTATAACGTATAACGTATAACGAACAACGTATAACGAATAACGTATAACGTATAACGTATAACGTATAATGTATAACGTATAACGTATAACGTATAACGTATAACGTAAAACGTATAACGTATAACGTATAACGTATAACGTATAACGTATAACGTATAACGTATAACGTATAACGTATAACGTATAACGTATAACGTATAACGTATAACGTATAACGTATAACGTATAACGTATAACGTATAACGTATAACGTATAACGTATAACGTATAACGTATAACGTATAACGTATAACGTATAACGTATAACGTTTAACGAATAACGTATAACGTATAACGTATAACGCATAACGTATAACGTATAACGTATAACGTATAACGAATAACGTATAACGTATAACGTATAACGTATAACGTACAACGTACAACGTATAACGTATAACGTGTAACGTATATGGTATAACGTAAAACATATAACGTATAACGTATAACGTATAACGTATATCGTATAACGTATAACGTATAACGTATAAGGTACAACGTATAACGTACAACGTATAACGTAGAACGTATAACGTGTAACATATAACGTCTAACGTTTAACGTACAACGTACAACGTATAACGTATAACGTATAACGTATAACTTATAACGTAAAACGTATTACACATTACGTATAACGAGTAACGTATAACGTATAACGTATAACGTATAACGTATAACGTATAACGTATAACGTATAACGTATAACGTATAACGTATAACGTATAACGTATAACGTATAACGTATAACTTATAACGTATAACGTATAACGTATAACGTATAACGTATAACGTATAACGTATAACGTATAACGTATAACGTATAACGTATAACGTATAACGTATAACGTATAACGTATAATGTATAACGTGTAACTTATAATGTATAACGTGTAACTTATAACGTATGACGTAAAACGTATAACGTATAACGTATAACGTATAACGTGTAACGTATAACGTATAACGCATAACGTATACCGTATAACGTATAACGTATAACGTATAGCGTATAACGTATAACGTATAACGTATAACGTACAACTTATAACGTGAAACGTATTTCATATTACGTATAACGAGTAACGTATAACGTATATCGTATAACGTATAACGTATAACGTATAACGTATAACGAATAACGTATAACGTATAACGTATAACGTATAACGTATAATGTGTAACGTATAACGTATATGGTATAACGTAAAACATATAACGTATAACGTATAACGTATAACGTATATCGTATAACGTATAACGTATAACGTATAAGGTACAACGTATAACGTACAACGTATAACGTAGAACGTATAACGTATAACGTATAACGTATAACGTATAACGTATAACGTATAACGTATAACGTATAACGTACAACGTATAACGAATAACGTATAACTTATAACGTATAACGTATGACGTATCACGTATAAGGTATGACCTATAACGTATAACGTATAACGTATAACTTATAACGTATAACGTATAACGTATAACGTATAACGTATAACGTATAACGTATAACGTACAACGTATAACGTATAACGTATATCGTATAACGTATAACGTATAACGTATAACGTTTAACGTATAACGTATAACGCATAACGTATAACGTATAACGTATAACGTATAACGTATGACGTATAACGTATAACGTATAACGTATAACGTATAACGTATAACGTATAACGTATAACGTATAACGTATAACGTATAACGTATAACGTATAACGTATAACGTACAACGTATAACGTATAACGTATATCGTATAACGTATAACGTATAACGTATAACGTTTAACGTATAACGTATAACGTATAACGTATAACGTATAACGTATAACGGATAACGAATAACGTATAACGTATAACGTATAACGTATGACGTATCACGTATAAGGTATGACCTATAACGTATAACGTATAACGTATCACGTATAACGTATATCCTATAACGCATAACGTATATCCTATAACGCATAACGTATAGCGTATAACGCATAACGTATACCGTATAACGTATAACGTCAAACGTATAACGTATAACGTATAACGTATAACGTATAACGCATAACGTATAACGTATACCGTATAACGTATAATGTCAAACGTATAACGTATAACGTATAACGTATAACGTATAACGTATAACGTATAACGTATAATGTATAACGCATAACGTATACCGTATAACGTATAACGTATAACGTATAACGTATAACGTATAACGTATAACGTATAACGTATAACGTATAACTTATAACGTAAAACGTATTACATTTTACGTATAACGAGTAACGTATAACGTATATCGTATAACGTATAACGTATAACGAACAACGTATAACGAATAACGTATAACGTATAACGTATAACGTATAATGTATAACGTATAACGTATAACGTATAACGTATAACGTATAACGAATAACGTATAACGTATAACGTATAACGTATAACGTATAATGTATAACGTATAACGTATAACGTATAACGTATAACGTATAACGTAAAACGTATAACGTATAACGTATAACGTATAACGTATAACGTATAACGTATAACGTATAACGTATAACGTATAACGTATAACGTATAATGTATAACGTGTAACTTATAATGTATAACGTGTAACTTATAACGTATGACGTAAAACGTATAACGTATAACGTATAACGTATAACGTGTAACGTATAACGTATAACGCATAACGTATACCGTATAACGTATAACGTATAACGTATAGCGTATAACGTATAACGTATAACGTATAACGTACAACTTATAACGTGAAACGTATTTCATATTACGTATAACGAGTAACGTATAACGTATATCGTATAACGTATAACGTATAACGTATAACGTATAACGAATAACGTATAACGTATAACGTATAACGTATAACGTATAATGTGTAACGTATAACGTATATGGTATAACGTAAAACATATAACGTATAACGTATAACGTATAACGTATATCGTATAACGTATAACGTATAACGTATAAGGTACAACGTATAACGTACAACGTATAACGTAGAACGTATAACGTATAACGTATAACGTATAACGTATAACGTATAACGTATAACGTATAACGTATAACGTACAACGTATAACGAATAACGTATAACTTATAACGTATAACGTATGACGTATCACGTATAAGGTATGACCTATAACGTATAACGTATAACGTATAACTTATAACGTATAACGTATAACGTATAACGTATAACGTATAACGTATAACGTATAACGTACAACGTATAACGTATAACGTATATCGTATAACGTATAACGTATAACGTATAACGTTTAACGTATAACGTATAACGCATAACGTATAACGTATAACGTATAACGTATAACGTATGACGTATAACGTATAACGTATAACGTATAACGTATAACGTATAACGTATAACGTATAACGTATAACGTATAACGTATAACGTATAACGTATAACGTATAACGTACAACGTATAACGTATAACGTATATCGTATAACGTATAACGTATAACGTATAACGTTTAACGTATAACGTATAACGTATAACGTATAACGTATAACGTATAACGGATAACGAATAACGTATAACGTATAACGTATAACGTATGACGTATCACGTATAAGGTATGACCTATAACGTATAACGTATAACGTATCACGTATAACGTATATCCTATAACGCATAACGTATATCCTATAACGCATAACGTATAGCGTATAACGCATAACGTATACCGTATAACGTATAACGTCAAACGTATAACGTATAACGTATAACGTATAACGTATAACGCATAACGTATAACGTATACCGTATAACGTATAATGTCAAACGTATAACGTATAACGTATAACGTATAACGTATAACGTATAACGTATAACGTATAATGTATAACGCATAACGTATACCGTATAACGTATAACGTATAACGTATAACGTATAACGTATAACGTATAACGTATAACGTATAACGTATAACTTATAACGTAAAACGTATTACATTTTACGTATAACGAGTAACGTATAACGTATATCGTATAACGTATAACGTATAACGAACAACGTATAACGAATAACGTATAACGTATAACGTATAACGTATAATGTATAACGTATAACGTATAACGTATAACGTATAACGTATAACGAATAACGTATAACGTATAACGTATAACGTATAACGTATAATGTATAACGTATAACGTATAACGTATAACGTATAACGTATAACGTAAAACGTATAACGTATAACGTATAACGTATAACGTATAACGTATAACGTATAACGTATAACGTATAACGTATAACGTATAACGTATAACGTATAACGTATAACGTATAACGTATAACGTATAACGTATAACGTATAACGTATAACGTATAACGTATAACGTATAACGTATAACGTTTAACGAATAACGTATAACGTATAACGTATAACGCATAACGTATAACGTATAACGTATAACGTATAACGAATAACGTACAACGTATAACGTATAACGTATAACGTACAACGTACAACGTATAACGTATAACGTGTAACGTATAACGCATAACGTATAACGCATAACGTACAACATATAACGTATAACGTAAAACGTATAACGTATAACGTATAACGTTTAACGTATAACGTATAACGTATAACGTATAACGTATAACGTATAACGTATAACGTAAAACATATAACGTATAACGTATAACGTATAACGTATAACGTATAACGTATAACGTTTAACGTATAACGTATAACGTATAACGTATAACGTATAACGTATAATGTATAACGTACAACGTATAACGTATAACGTATATCGTATAACGTATAACGTATAACGTATAACGTTTAACGTATAACGTATAACGTATAACGTATAACGTATAACGTATAACGGATAACGAATAACGTATAACGTATAACGTATAACGTATGACGTATCACGTATAAGGTATGACCTATAACGTATAACGTATAACGTATCACGTATAACGTATATCCTATAACGTATAACGTATAACGTATAACGTACAACGTACAACGTATAACGTATAACGTGTAACGTATATGGTATAACGTAAAACATATAACGTATAACGTATAACGTATAACGTATATCGTATAACGTATAACGTATAACGTATAAGGTACAACGTATAACGTACAACGTATAACGTAGAACGTATAACGTGTAACATATAACGTCTAACGTTTAACGTACAACGTACAACGTATAACGTATAACGTATAACGTATAACTTATAACGTAAAACGTATTACACATTACGTATAACGAGTAACGTATAACGTATAACGTATAACGTATAACGTATAACGTATAACGTATAACGTATAACGTATAACGTATAACGTATAACGTATAACGTATAACGTATAACGTATAACTTATAACGTATAACGTATAACGTATAACGTATAACGTATAACGTATAACGTATAACGTATAACGTATAACGTATAACGTATAACGTATAACGTATAACGTATAACGTATAATGTATAACGTGTAACTTATAATGTATAACGTGTAACTTATAACGTATGACGTAAAACGTATAACGTATAACGTATAACGTATAACGTGTAACGTATAACGTATAACGCATAACGTATACCGTATAACGTATAACGTATAACGTATAGCGTATAACGTATAACGTATAACGTATAACGTACAACTTATAACGTGAAACGTATTTCATATTACGTATAACGAGTAACGTATAACGTATATCGTATAACGTATAACGTATAACGTATAACGTATAACGAATAACGTATAACGTATAACGTATAACGTATAACGTATAATGTGTAACGTATAACGTATATGGTATAACGTAAAACATATAACGTATAACGTATAACGTATAACGTATATCGTATAACGTATAACGTATAACGTATAAGGTACAACGTATAACGTACAACGTATAACGTAGAACGTATAACGTATAACGTATAACGTATAACGTATAACGTATAACGTATAACGTATAACGTATAACGTACAACGTATAACGAATAACGTATAACTTATAACGTATAACGTATGACGTATCACGTATAAGGTATGACCTATAACGTATAACGTATAACGTATAACTTATAACGTATAACGTATAACGTATAACGTATAACGTATAACGTATAACGTATAACGTACAACGTATAACGTATAACGTATATCGTATAACGTATAACGTATAACGTATAACGTTTAACGTATAACGTATAACGCATAACGTATAACGTATAACGTATAACGTATAACGTATGACGTATAACGTATAACGTATAACGTATAACGTATAACGTATAACGTATAACGTATAACGTATAACGTATAACGTATAACGTATAACGTATAACGTATAACGTACAACGTATAACGTATAACGTATATCGTATAACGTATAACGTATAACGTATAACGTTTAACGTATAACGTATAACGTATAACGTATAACGTATAACGTATAACGGATAACGAATAACGTATAACGTATAACGTATAACGTATGACGTATCACGTATAAGGTATGACCTATAACGTATAACGTATAACGTATCACGTATAACGTATATCCTATAACGCATAACGTATATCCTATAACGCATAACGTATAGCGTATAACGCATAACGTATACCGTATAACGTATAACGTCAAACGTATAACGTATAACGTATAACGTATAACGTATAACGCATAACGTATAACGTATACCGTATAACGTATAATGTCAAACGTATAACGTATAACGTATAACGTATAACGTATAACGTATAACGTATAACGTATAATGTATAACGCATAACGTATACCGTATAACGTATAACGTATAACGTATAACGTATAACGTATAACGTATAACGTATAACGTATAACGTATAACTTATAACGTAAAACGTATTACATTTTACGTATAACGAGTAACGTATAACGTATATCGTATAACTTATAACGTATAACGAACAACGTATAACGAATAACGTATAACGTATAACGTATAACGTATAATGTATAACGTATAACGTATAACGTATAACGTATAACGTATAACGAATAACGTATAACGTATAACGTATAACGTATAACGTATAATGTATAACGTATAACGTATAACGTATAACGTATAACGTATAACGTAAAACGTATAACGTATAACGTATAACGTATAACGTATAACGTATAACGTATAACGTATAACGTATAACGTATAACGTATAACGTATAACGTATAACGTATAACGTATAACGTATAACGTATAACGTATAACGTATAACGTATAACGTATAACGTATAACGTATAACGTATAACGTATAACGTATAACGTATAACGTTTAACGAATAACGTATAACGTATAACGTATAACGCATAACGTATAACGTATAACGTATAACGTATAACGAATAACGTACAACGTATAACGTATAACGTATAACGTACAACGTACAACGTATAACGTATAACGTGTAACGTATAACGCATAACGTATAACGCATAACGTACAACATATAACGTATAACGTAAAACGTATAACGTATAACGTATAACGTTTAACGTATAACGTATAACGTATAACGTATAACGTATAACGTATAACGTATAACGTAAAACATATAACGTATAACGTATAACGTATAACGTATAACGTATAACGTATAACGTATAACGTATAACGTATAACGTATAACGTATAACGTATAACGTATAACGTACAACGTATCACGTATAACGTATATCCTATAACGCATAACGTATATCCTATAACGCATAACGTATAGCGTATAACGCATAACGTATACCGTATAACGTATAACGTCAAACGTATAACGTATAACGTATAACGTATAACGTATAACGCATAACGTATAACGTATACCGTATAACGTATAACGTCAAACGTATAACGTATAACGTATAACGTATAACGTATAACGTATAACGTATAACGTATAACGCATAACGTATAACGTATAACGTATAACGTATAACGTATAACGTATAACGTACAACGTATAACGTATAACGTATAACGTATAACGCATAACGTATAACGCATGACGTACAACGTATAACGTATAGCGTATAACGTATAACGTATAACGTATAACGTATAACGTTTAACGTATAACGTATAACTTATAACGTAAAACGTATTACATTTTACGTATAACGAGTAACGCATAACGTATAACGTATAACGTATAACGTATAACGTATAACGTGTAACGTATAACGTATAACGTATAACGTATAACGTATAACGTATAACGTACAACGTATAACGTACAACGTATAACGTACAACGTATAACGTACAACGTATAACGTACAACGTATAACGTATAACGTAAAACGTATAACGTATAACGTATAACGTATAACGTATAACGTATAACGTATAACGTATAACGTATAACGTATAACGTATAACGTATAACGTATAACGTATGGCGTATAACGTATAACGTATAACGTATGACGTATAACTAATAACGTATAACGTATAACGTATAACGTATAACGTATAACGTATAACGTATAACGTATAACGTATAACGTATAACGTACAACGTATAACGTAAAACGTATAACGTACAACGTATAACGTATAACGTATAACGTATAACGTATAACGTATAACGTATAACGTATAACGTATAACATTTAACGTATAACGTATAACGTATAACGTATATCGTATAATGTATAACGCATAACGTATACCGTATAACGTATAACGTATAACGTATAACGTATAACGAATAACGTATAACGTATAACGTATAACTTATAACGTAAAACGTATTACATATTACGTATAACGAGTAACGTATAACGTATAACGTATAACGTATAACGTATAACGTATAACGTATAACGTATAACGTATAACGTATAACGTATAACGTAAAACATATAACGTATAACGTATAACGTATAACGTATAACGTATAGCGTATAACGTATAACGTATAACGTATAACGTATAACGTTTAACGTATAACGTATAACTTATAACGTAAAACGTATTACATTTTACGTATAACGAGTAACGTATAACGTATAACGTATAACGTATAACGTATAACGTATAACGTATAACGTATAACGTGTAACGTATAACGTATAACGTATAACGTATAACGTATAACGTATAACGTACAACGTATAACGTACAACGTATAACGTACAACGTATAACGTACAACGTATAACGTACAACGTAAAATGTATAACGTATAACGTATAACGTATAACGTATAACGTATAACGTATAACGTATAACGTATAACGTATAACGTATAACGTATAACGTATAACGTATGACGTATAACGTATAACGTATAACGTATGACGTATAACTAATAACGTATAACGTATAACGTATAACGTATAACGTATAACGTATAACGTATAACGTATAACGTATAACGTACAACGTATAACGTAAAACGTATAACGTACAACGTAGAACGTATAACGTATAACGTATAACGTATAACGTATAACGTATAACGTATAACGTATAACGTATAACATTTAACGTATAACGTATAACGTATAACGTATATCGTATAATGTATAACGCATAACGTATACCGTATAACGTATAACGTATAACGTATAACGTATAACGAATAACGTATAACGTATAACGTATAACTTATAACGTAAAACGTATTACATATTACGTATAACGAGTAACGTATAACGTATAACGTATAACGTATAACGTATAACGTATAACGTATAACGTATAACGTATAACGTATAACGTAAAACATATAACGTATAACGTATAACGTATAACGTATAACGTATAGCGTATAACGTATAACGTATAACGTATAACGTATAACGTTTAACGTATAACGTATAACTTATAACGTAAAACGTATTACATTTTACGTATAACGAGTTACGTATAACGTATAACGTATAACGTATAACGTATAACGTATAACGTATAACGTATAACGAACAACGTATAACGTATAACGTATAACGTATAACGTATAACGTATAACGTATAACGTATAACGTATAACGTTTAACGTATAACGTATAACGTATAACGTATAGCGTATAACGTATAACGTATAACGTATAACGTATAACGTATAACGTATAACGTATAACGCATAACGTATAACGCATAACGTACAACGTATAACGTATAGCGTATAACGTATAACGTATAACGTATAACGTATAACGTTTAACGTATAACGTATAACTTATAACGTAAAACGTAAAACATATAACGTATAACGTATAACGTATAACGTATAACGTATAACGTATAACGTATAACGTATAACGTATAACGTATAACGTATAACGTAAAACATATAACGTATAACGTATAACGTATAACGTATAACGTATAACGTATAACGTATAACGTATAACGTATAACGTATAACGTATAACGTATAACGCATAACGTATAACGCATAACGTACAACGTATAACGTATAGCGTATAACGTATAACGTATAACGTATAACGTATAACGTTTAACGTATAACGTATAACTTATAACGTAAAACGTATTACATTTTACGTATAACGAGTAACGTATAACGTATAACGTATAACGTATAACGTATAACGTATAACGTGTAACGTATAACGTATAACGTATAACGTATAACGTATAACGTATAACGTACAACGTATAACGTACAACGTATAACGTACAACGTATAACGTACAACGTATAACGTACAACGTATAACGTATAACGTAAAACGTATAACGTATAACGTATAACGTATAACGTATAACGTATAACGTATAACGTATAACGTATAACGTATAACGTATAACGTATAACGTATAACGTATAACGTATGACGTATAACGTATAACGTATAACGTATGACGTATAACTAATAACGTATAACGTATAACGTATAACGTATAATGTATAACGTATAACGTATAACGTATAACGTATGACGTATAACGTATAACGTATAACGTATAACGTATAACGTATAACGTATAACGTATAACGTATAACGAATAACGTATAACGTATAACGTATAACGTATAACGTATAACGTACAACGTATAACGTATAACGTATAACGTATAACGCATAACGTATAACGTATAACGTATAACGTATAACGTATATCGTATAACGTATAACGTATAACGTATAACGTATAACGTATAACGAATAACGTATAACGTATAACGTATAACGTATGACGTATCAAGTATAAGGTATGACCTATAACGCATAACGTATAGCGTATAACGCGTAACGTATAACGTATAACGTATAACGTATAACGTATAACGTATAACGTATAACGTATAACGTATAACGTATAACGTATAACGTATAACATTTAACGTATAACGTATAACGTATAACGTATATCGTATAATGTATAACGCATAACGTATACCGTATAACGTATAACGTATAACGTATAACGTATAACGAATAACGTATAACGTATAACGTATAACTTATAACGTAAAACGTATTACATATTACGTATAACGAGTAACGTATAACGTATAACGTATAACGTATAACGTATAACGTATAACGTATAACGTATAACGTATAACGTATAACGTAAAACATATAACGTATAACGTATAACGTATAACGTATAACGTATAGCGTATAACGTATAACGTATAACGTATAACGTATAACGTTTAACGTATAACGTATAACTTATAACGTAAAACGTATTACATTTTACGTATAACGAGTAACGTATAACGTATAACGTATAACGTATAACGTATAACGTATAACGTATAACGTATAACGTGTAACGTATAACGTATAACGTATAACGTATAACGTATAACGTATAACGTGTAACGTATAACGTATAACGTATAACGTATAACGTATAACGTATAACGTACAACGTATAACGTACAACGTATAACGTACAACGTATAACGTACAACGTATAACGTACAACGTATAACGTATAACGTAAAACGTATAACGTATAACGTATAACGTATAACGTATAACGTATAACGTATAACGTATAACGTATAACGTATAACGTATAACGTATAACGTATAACGTATGGCGTATAACGTATAACGTATAACGTATGACGTATAACTAATAACGTATAACGTATAACGTATAACGTATAACGTATAACGTATAACGTATAACGTATAACGTATAACGTATAACGTACAACGTATAACGTAAAACGTATAACGTACAACGTATAACGTATAACGTATAACGTATAACGTATAACGTATAACGTATAACGTATAACGTATAACATTTAACGTATAACGTATAACGTATAACGTATATCGTATAATGTATAACGCATAACGTATACCGTATAACGTATAACGTATAACGTATAACGTATAACGAATAACGTATAACGTATAACGTATAACTTATAACGTAAAACGTATTACATATTACGTATAACGAGTAACGTATAACGTATAACGTATAACGTATAACGTATAACGTATAACGTATAACGTATAACGTATAACGTATAACGTATAACGTAAAACATATAACGTATAACGTATAACGTATAACGTATAACGTATAGCGTATAACGTATAACGTATAACGTATAACGTATAACGTTTAACGTATAACGTATAACTTATAACGTAAAACGTATTACATTTTACGTATAACGAGTAACGTATAACGTATAACGTATAACGTATAACGTATAACGTATAACGTATAACGTATAACGTGTAACGTATAACGTATAACGTATAACGTATAACGTATAACGTATAACGTACAACGTATAACGTACAACGTATAACGTACAACGTATAACGTACAACGTATAACGTACAACGTAAAACGTATAACGTATAACGTATAACGTATAACGTATAACGTATAACGTATAACGTATAACGTATAACGTATAACGTATAACGTATAACGTATAACGTATGACGTATAACGTATAACGTATAACGTATGACGTATAACTAATAACGTATAACGTATAACGTATAACGTATAACGTATAACGTATAACGTATAACGTATAACGTATAACGTACAACGTATAACGTAAAACGTATAACGTACAACGTATAACGTAAAACGTATAACGTACAACGTAGAACGTATAACGTATAACGTATAACGTATAACGTATAACGTATAACGTATAACGTATAACATTTAACGTATAACGTATAACGTATAACGTATATCGTATAATGTATAACGCATAACGTATACCGTATAACGTATAACGTATAACGTATAACGTATAACGAATAACGTATAACGTATAACGTATAACTTATAACGTAAAACGTATTACATATTACGTATAACGAGTAACGTATAACGTATAACGTATAACGTATAACGTATAACGTATAACGTATAACGTATAACGTATAACGTATAACGTAAAACATATAACGTATAACGTATAACGTATAACGTATAACGTATAGCGTATAACGTATAACGTATAACGTATAACGTATAACGTTTAACGTATAACGTATAACTTATAACGTAAAACGTATTACATTTTACGTATAACGAGTTACGTATAACGTATAACGTATAACGTATAACGTATAACGTATAACGTATAACGTATAACGAACAACGTATAACGTATAACGTATAACGTATAACGTATAACGTATAACGTATAACGTATAACGTATAACGTTTAACGTATAACGTATAACGTATAACGTATAGCGTATAACGTATAACGTATAACGTATAACGTATAACGTATAACGTATAACGTATAACGTATAACGCATAACGTATAACGCATAACGTACAACGTATAACGTATAGCGTATAACGTATAACGTATAACGTATAACGTATAACGTTTAACGTATAACGTATAACTTATAACGTAAAACGTAAAACATATAACGTATAACGTATAACGTATAACGTATAACGTATAACGTATAACGTATAACGTATAACGTATAACGTATAACGTATAACGTATAACGTAAAACATATAACGTATAACGTATAACGTATAACGTATAACGTATAACGTATAACGTATAACGTATAACGTATAACGTATAACGTATAACGTATAACGTATAACGTATAACGTATAACGTATAACGTATAACGTATAACGTATAACGAATAACGTATAACGTATAACGTATAACGTACAACGTATAACGTACAACGTATAACGTACAACGTATAACGTATAACGTAAAACGTATAACGTATAACGTATAACGTATAACGTATAACGTATAACGTATAACGTATAACGTATAACGTATAACGTATAACGTATAACGTATAACGTATAACGTATGACGTATAACGTATAACGTATAACGTATGACGTATAACTAATAACGTATAACGTATAACGTATAACGTATAATGTATAACGTATAACGTATAACGTATAACGTATGACGTATAACGTATAACGTATAACGTATAACGTATAACGTATAACGTATAACGTATAACGTATAACGAATAACGTATAACGTATAACGTATAACGTATAACGTATAACGTACAACGTATAACGTATAACGTATAACGTATAACGCATAACGTATAACGTATAACGTATAACGTATAACGTATATCGTATAACGTATAACGTATAACGTATAACGTATAACGTATAACGAATAACGTATAACGTATAACGTATAACGTATGACGTATCAAGTATAAGGTATGACCTATAACGCATAACGTATAGCGTATAACGCGTAACGTATAACGTATAACGTATAACGTATAACGTATAACGTATAACGTATAACGTATAACGTATAACGTATAACGTATAACGTATAACGTATAACGTATAACGTATAACTTATAACGTAAAACGTAATACATATTACGTATAACGAGTAACGTATAACGTATAACGTACAACGTATAACGTATAACGTATAACGTATAACGCATAACGTATAACGTATAACGTATAACGTATAACGTATATCGTATAACGTATAACGTATAACGTATAACGTATAACGTATAACGAATAACGTATAACGTATAACGTATAACGTATGACGTATCAAGTATAAGGTATGACCTATAACGCATAACGTATAGCGTATAACGCGTAACGTATAACGTATAACGTATAACGTATAACGTATAACGTATAACGTATAACGTATAACGTATAACGTATAACGTATAACGTATAACGTATAACGTATAACGTATAACGTTTAACGTATAACGTATAACTTATAACGTAAAACGTATTACATTTTACGTATAACGAGTTACGTATAACGTATAACGTATAACGTATAACGTATAACGTATAACGTATAACGTATAACGAACAACGTATAACGTATAACGTATAACGTATAACGTATAACGTATAACGTATAACGTATAACGTATAACGTTTAACGTATAACGTATAACGTATAACGTATAGCGTATAACGTATAACGTATAACGTATAACGTATAACGTATAACGTATAACGTATAACGCATAACGTATAACGCATAACGTACAACGTATAACGTATAGCGTATAACGTATAACGTATAACGTATAACGTATAACGTTTAACGTATAACGTATAACTTATAACGTAAAACGTAAAACATATAACGTATAACGTATAACGTATAACGTATAACGTATAACGTATAACGTATAACGTATAACGTATAACGTATAACGTATAACGTATAACGTAAAACATATAACGTATAACGTATAACGTATAACGTATAACGTATAACGTATAACGTATAACGTATAACGTATAACGTATAACGTATAACGTATAACGCATAACGTATAACGCATAACGTACAACGTATAACGTATAGCGTATAACGTATAACGTATAACGTATAACGTATAACGTTTAACGTATAACGTATAACTTATAACGTAAAACGTATTACATTTTACGTATAACGAGTAACGTATAACGTATAACGTATAACGTATAACGTATAACGTATAACGTGTAACGTATAACGTATAACGTATAACGTATAACGTATAACGTATAACGTACAACGTATAACGTACAACGTATAACGTACAACGTATAACGTACAACGTATAACGTACAACGTATAACGTATAACGTAAAACGTATAACGTATAACGTATAACGTATAGCGTATAACGTATAACGTATAACGTATAACGTATAACGTATAACGTATAACGTATAACGTATAACGTATAACGTATGACGTATAACGTATAACGTATAACGTATGACGTATAACTAATAACGTATAACGTATAACGTATAACGTATAATGTATAACGTATAACGTATAACGTATAACGTATGACGTATAACGTATAACGTATAACGTATAACGTATAACGTATAACGTATAACGTATAACGTATAACGAATAACGTATAACGTATAACGTATAACGTATAACGTATAACGTACAACGTATAACGGATAACGTATAACGTATAACGCATAACGTATAACGTATAACGTATAACGTATAACGTATATCGTATAACGTATAACGTATAACGTATAACGTATAACGTATAACGAATAACGTATAACGTATAACGTATAACGTATGACGTATCAAGTATAAGGTATGACCTATAACGCATAACGTATAGCGTATAACGCGTAACGTATAACGTATAACGTATAACGTATAACGTATAACGTATAACGTATAACGTATAACGTATAACGTATAACGTATAACGTATAACGTATAACGTATAACGTATAACTTATAACGTAAAACGTAATACATATTACGTATAACGAGTAACGTATAACGTATAACGTATAACGTATAACGTATAACGTATAACGTATAACGGATAACGTATAACGTATAACGTATAACGTATAACGTATAACGTATAACGTATAACGTATAACGTATAACGTATAACGTATAACGTACAACGTATATCGTACAACGTATAACGTATAACGTATAACGTATAACGTATAACGTATAACGTATAACGTATAACGTATAACGTACAACGTATAACGTACAACGTATAACGTACAACGTATAACGTATAACGTATAACGTATAACGTATAACGTATAACGTATAACGTATAACGTATAACGTATAACGAATAACGTATAACGTATAACGTATAACGTATAACGTACAACGTGTAACGTATAACGTGTAACGTATAACGCATAACGTATAACGCATAACGTACAACATATAACGTATAGCGTATAACGTATAACGTATAACGTATAACGTATAACGTTTAACGTATAACGAATAACGTATAACGTATAACGTATAACGTATAACGTATAACGTATAACGTATAACGTATAACGTATAACGTATAACGTATAACGAATAACGTATAACGTATAACGTATAACGTATGACGTATCACGTATAAGGTATGACCTATAACGTATAACGTTTAACGTATAACGTATAACTTATAACGTAAAACGTATTACATTTTACGTATAACGAGTAACGTATAACGTATAACGTACAACGTATAACGTACAACGTATAACGTACAACGTATAACGTACAACGTAAAACGTATAACGTATAACGTATAACGTATAACGTATAACGTATAACGTATAACGTATAACGTATAACGTATAACGTATAACGTATAACGTATAACGTATGACGTATAACGTATAACGTATAACGTATGACGTATAACTAATAACGTATAACGTATAACGTATAACGTATAACGTATAACGTATAACGTATAACGTATAACGTATAACGTACAACGTATAACGTAAAACGTATAACGTACAACGTATAACGTATAACGTATAACGTATAACGTATAACGTATAACGTATAACGTATAACGTATAACATTTAACGTATAACGTATAACGTATAACGTATATCGTATAATGTATAACGCATAACGTATACCGTATAACGTATAACGTATAACGTATAACGTATAACGAATAACGTATAACGTATAACGTATAACTTATAACGTAAAACGTATTACATATTACGTATAACGAGTAACGTATAACGTATAACGTATAACGTATAACGTATAACGTATAACGTATAACGTATAACGTATAACGTAAAACATATAACGTATAACGTATAACGTATAACGTACAACGTATAGCGTATAACGTATAACGTATAACGTATAACGTATAACGTTTAACGTATAACGTATAACTTATAACGTAAAACGTATTACATTTTACGTATAACGAGTTACGTATAACGTATAACGTATAACGTATAACGTATAACGTATAACGTATAACGTATAACGTATAACGAACAACGTATAACGTATAACGTATAACGTATAACGTATAACGTATAACGTATAACGTATAACGTATAACGTTTAACGTATAACGTATAACGTATAACGTATAGCGTATAACGTATAACGTATAACGTATAACGTATAACGTATAACGTATAACGTATAACGCATAACGTATAACGCATAACGTACAACGTATAACGTATAGCGTATAACGTATAACGTATAACGTATAACGTATAACGTTTAACGTATAACGTATAACTTATAACGTAAAACGTAAAACATATAACGTATAACGTATAACGTATAACGTATAACGTATAACGTATAACGTATAACGTATAACGTATAACGTATAACGTATAACGTAAAACATATAACGTATAACGTATAACGTATAACGTATAACGTATAACGTATAACGTATAACGTATAACGTATAACGTATAACGTATAACGTATAACGCATAACGTATAACGCATAACGTACAACGTATAACGTATAGCGTATAACGTATAACGTATAACGTATAACGTATAACGTTTAACGTATAACGTATAACTTATAACGTAAAACGTATTACATTTTACGTATAACGAGTAACGTATAACGTATAACGTATAACGTATAACGTATAACGTATAACGTGTAACGTATAACGTATAACGTATAACGTATAACGTATAACGTATAACGTACAACGTATAACGTACAACGTATAACGTACAACGTATAACGTACAACGTATAACGTACAACGTATAACGTATAACGTAAAACGTATAACGTATAACGTATAACGTATAACGTATAACGTATAACGTATAACGTATAACGTATAACGTATAACGTATAACGTATAACGTATGACGTATAACGTATAACGTATAACGTATGACGTATAACTAATAACGTATAACGTATAACGTATAACGTATAATGTATAACGTATAACGTATAACGTATAACGTATGACGTATAACGTATAACGTATAACGTATAACGTATAACGTATAACGTATAACGTATAACGTATAACGAATAACGTATAACGTATAACGTATAACGTATAACGTATAACGTACAACGTATAACGTATAACGTATAACGTATAACGCATAACGTATAACGTATAACGTATAACGTATAACGTATATCGTATAACGTATAACGTATAACGTATAACGTATAACGTATAACGAATAACGTATAACGTATAACGTATAACGTATGACGTATCAAGTATAAGGTATGACCTATAACGCATAACGTATAGCGTATAACGCGTAACGTATAACGTATAACGTATAACGTATAACGTATAACGTATAACGTATAACGTATAACGTATAACGTATAACGTATAACGTATAACGTATAACGTATAACGTATAACGTATAACGTATAACGTATAACTTACAACGTAAAACGTAATACATATTACGTATAACGAGTAACGTATAACGTATAACGTATAACGTATAACGTATAACGTATAACGGATACCGTATAACGTATAACGTATAACGTATAACGTATAACGTATAACGTATAACGTATAACGTATAACGTACAACGTATAACGTACAACGTATAACGTACAACGTATAACGTACAACGTATAACGTATAACGTATAACGTATAACGTATAACGTATAACGTATAACGTATAACGTATAACGTATAACGTATAACGTATAACGTATAACGTATAACGTATAACGTATAACGTATGACGTATAACGTATAACGTATAACGTATGACGTATAACTAATAACGTATAACGTATAACGTATAACGTATAACGTATAACGTATAACGTATAACGTACAACGTATAACGTAAAACGTATAACGTACAACGTATAACGTATAACGTATAACGTAGAACGTATAACGTATAACGTATAACGTATAACGTATAACATTTAACGTATAACGTATAACGTATAACGTATATCGTATAATGTATAACGCATAACGTATACCGTATAACGTATAACGTATAACGTATAACGTATAACGAATAACGTATAACGTATAACGTATAACTTATAACGTAAAACGTATTACATATTACGTATAACGAGTAACGTATAACGTATAACGTATAACGTATAACGTATAACGTATAACGTATAACGTATAACGTATAACGTATAACG
The DNA here is from genome assembly GCF_051014685.1 of Ptiloglossa arizonensis. Taxonomy (NCBI): domain Eukaryota; kingdom Metazoa; phylum Arthropoda; class Insecta; order Hymenoptera; family Colletidae; genus Ptiloglossa; species Ptiloglossa arizonensis. Next base: position 35,455 of record NW_027479859.1, read on the forward strand.
TAAAACATATAACGTATAACGTATAACGTATAACGTATAACGTATAGCGTATAACGTATAACGTATAACGTATAACGTATAACGTTTAACGTATAACGTATAACTTATAACGTAAAACGTATTACATTTTACGTATAACGAGTAACGTATAACGTATAACGTATAACGTATAACGTATAACGTATAACGTATAACGTATAACGTGTAACGTATAACGTATAACGTATAACGTATAACGTATAACGTATAACGTACAACGTATAACGTACAACGTATAACGTACAACGTATAACGTACAACGTATAACGTACAACGTAAAACGTATAACGTATAACGTATAACGTATAACGTATAACGTATAACGTATAACGTATAACGTATAACGTATAACGTATAACGTATAACGTATAACGTATAACGTATAACGTATGACGTATAACGTATAACGTATAACGTATGACGTATAACTAATAACGTATAACGTATAACGTATAACGTATAACGTATAACGTATAACGTATAACGTATAACGTATAACGTATAACGTACAACGTATAACGTAAAACGTATAACGTACAACGTATAACGTATAACGTATAACGTATAACGTATAACGTATAACGTATAACGTATAACGTATAACATTTAACGTATAACGTATAACGTATAACGTATATCGTATAATGTATAACGCATAACGTATACCGTATAACGTATAACGTATAACGTATAACGTATAACGAATAACGTATAACGTATGACGTATAACTTATAACGTAAAACGTATTACATATTACGTATAACGAGTAACGTATAACGTATAACGTATAACGTATAACGTATAACGTATAACGTATAACGTATAACGTATAACGTATAACGTAAAACATATAACGTATAACGTATAACGTATAACGTATAACGTATAGCGTATAACGTATAACGTATAACGTATAACGTATAACGTTTAACGTATAACGTATAACTTATAACGTAAAACGTATTACATTTTACGTATAACGAGTAACGTATAACGTATAACGTATAACGTATAACGTATAACGTATAACGTATAACGTATAACGTATAACGTATAACGAACAACGTATAACGTATAACGTATAACGTATAACGTATAACGTATAACGTATAACGTATAACGTATAACGTATAACGTTTAACGTATAACGTATAACGTATAACGTATAACGTATAACGTATAACGTATAACGTATAACGTATAACGTATAACGTATAACGTATAACGCATAACGTATAACGCATAACGTACAACGTATAACGTATAGCGTATAACGTATAACGTATAACGTATAACGTATAACGTTTAACGTATAACGTATAACTTATAACGTAAAACGTAAAACATATAACGTATAACGTATAACGTATAACGTATAACGTATAACGTATAACGTATAACGTATAACGTATAACGTATAACGTATAACGTATAACGTATAACGTAAAACATATAACGTATAACGTATAACGTATAACGTATAACGTATAACGTATAACGTATAACGTATAACGTATAACGTATAACGTATAACGTATAACGCATAACGTATAACGCATAACGTACAACGTATAACGTATAGCGTATAACGTATAACGTATAACGTATAACGAATAACGTTTAACGTATAACGTATAACTTATAACGTAAAACGTATTACATTTTACGTATAACGAGTAACGTATAACGTATAACGTATAACGTATAACGTATAACGTATAACGTATAACGTGTAACGTATAACGTATAACGTATAACGTATAACGTATAACGTATAACGTACAACGTATAACGTACAACGTATAACGTACAACGTATAACGTACAACGTATAACGTACAACGTATAACGTATAACGTAAAACGTATAACGTATAACGTATAACGTATAACGTATAACGTATAACGTATAACGTATAACGTATAACGTATAACGTATAACGTATAACGTATAACGTATGACGTATAACGTATAACGTATAACGTATGACGTATAACTAATAACGTATAACGTATAACGTATAACGTATAATGTATAACGTATAACGTATAACGTATAACGTATGACGTATAACGTATAACGTATAACGTATAACGTATAACGTATAACGTATAACGTATAACGTATAACGAATAACGTATAACGTATAACGTATAACGTATAACGTATAACGTACAACGTATAACGTATAACGTATAACGTATAACGTATAACGTATAACGTGTAACGTATAACGTATAACGTATAACGTATAACGTATAACGTATAACGTACAACGTATAACGTACAACGTATAACGTACAACGTATAACGTACAACGTATAACGTACAACGTATAACGTATACCGTAAAACGTATAACGTATAACGTATAACGTATAACGTATAACGTATAACGTATAACGTATAACGTATAACGTATAACGTATAACGTATAACGTATAACGTATGACGTATAACGTATAACGTATAACGTATGACGTATAACTAATAACGTATAACGTATAACGTATAACGTATAATGTATAACGTATAACGTATAACGTATAACGTATGACGTATAACGTATAACGTATAACGTATAACGTATAACGTATAACGTATAACGTATAACGTATAACGAATAACGTATAACGTATAACGTATAACGTATAACGTATAACGTACAACGTATAACGTATAACGTATAACGTATAACGCATAACGTATAACGCATAACGTACAACGTATAACGTATAGCGTATAACGTATAACGTATAACGTATAACGTATAACGTTTAACGTATAACGTATAACGTATAACGTATAACGTATAACGTATATCGTATAACGTATAACGTATAACGTATAACGTATAACGTATAACGAATAACGTATAACGTATAACGTATAACGTATGACGTATCAAGTATAAGGTATGACCTATAACGCATAACGTATAGCGTATAACGCGTAACGTATAACGTATAACGTATAACGTATAACGTATAACGTATAACGTATAACGTATAACGTATAACGTATAACGTATAACGTATAACGTATAACGTATAACGTATAACGTATAACTTATAACGTAAAACGTATTACATATTACGTATAACGAGTAACGTATAACGTATAACGTATAACGTATAACGTATAACGTATAACGTATAACGTATAACGTATAACGTATAACGTATAACGTATAACGTACAACGTATAACGTACAACGTATAACGTATAACGTATAACGTATAACGTATAACGTATAACGTATAACGTATAACGTATAACGTACAACGTATAACGTACAACGTATAACGTACAACGTATAACGTATAACGTATAACGTATAACGTATAACGTATAACGTATAACGTATAACGTATAACGTATAACGAATAACGTATAACGTATAACGTATAACGTATAACGTACAACGTGTAACGTATAACGTGTAACGTATAACGCATAACGTATAACGCATAACGTACAACATATAACGTATAGCGTATAACGTATAACGTATAACGTATAACGTATAACGTTTAACGTATAACGAATAACGTATAACGTATAACGTATAACGTATAACGTATAACGAATAACGTATAACGTATAACGTATAACGTATAACGTATAACGTATAACGTACAACGTATAACGTATAACGTATAACGTATAACGTATAACGTATAACTTATAACGTATAACGTATAACGTATAACGTATAACGTATAACGCATAACGTATAACGCATAACGTATAACGTATAACGTATAACGTATAACGTATAGCGTATAACGTATAACGTATTACATATTACATATAACGTATAACGTACAACGTATAACGTATAACATATAACGTCTAACGTTTAACGTATAACGTACAACGTATAACGTATAACGTATAACGTATAACGTATAACGTATCACGTATAACGTATAGCGTATGACGTATCACGTATAAGGTGTGACCTATAACGCATTACGTATAGCGTATAACGTATAACGTATAACGTATAACGTATAACGTATAACGTATAACGTATAACGTATAACGTATATCGTATAACGTATAACGTATAACGTATAACGTATAACGTATAACGTATAACGTATAACGTATAACGTATAACGTATATCGTATAACGTATAACGTATAACGTAAAACGTATAACGTAAAACGTATAACGTATAACGTATAACGTATAACGTATAACGTATAACGTATAACGTATGACGTATCACGTATAAGGTATGACCTATAATGCATTACGTATAGCGTATAACGCATAATGTATAACGTATAACGTATAACGTATAACGTATAACGTATAACGTATAACGTATAACGTATAACGTATAACGTATAACGTATAACGTATAACGTATAACGTATAACGTATAACGTATAACGTATAACGTATAACGTATAACGTATAACGTATAACGTATAACGTATAACGTATAACGTATAACGTTTAACGTATAACGTATAACGTATAACGTATAACGAATAACGTATAACGTATAACGTATAACGTATGACGTATCACGTATAAGGTATGACCTATAACGCATAACGTATAGCGTATAACGCATAACGTATAACGTATAACGTATAACGTATAACGTATAACGTATAACGTATAACGTATAACGTATAACGTATAACGTATAACGTATAACGTATAACGTATAACGTATATCGTATAACGTATAACGTATAACGTAAAACGTATAACGTATAACGTATAACGTATAACGTATAACGTATAACGCATAACGTATAACGTATAACGTATAACGTATAACGTATAACGTATAACGTATAACGCATAATGTATAACGTATAACGTATAACGTATAACGTATAACGTATAACGTATAACGTATAACTTATAACGTGTAACGTATAACGTATAACGTGTAACGTATAACGTATAACGTATAACGTATAACGTATAACGTTTAACGTATAACGTATAACGTATAACGTATAACGTATGACGTATCACGTATAAGGTATGACCTATAACGCATAACGTATAGCGTATAACGCATAACGTATAACGTATAACGTATAACGTATAACGTATAACGTATAACGTATAACGTATAACGTATAACGTATAACGTATAACGTATAACGTATAACGTATAACGTATAACGTATAACGTATGACGTATAACGTATAACGTATAACGTATAACGTATAACGTATAACGTATAACGTATAATGTATAACGTATAACGTATAACGTATAACGTATAACGTATAACGTATAACGTATAACGTATAACGTATAACGTATAACGTATAACGTATAACGTATAACGTATGACGTATCACGTATAAGGTATGACCTATAACGCATAACGTATAGCGTATAACGCATAACGTATAACGTATAACGTATAACGTATAACGTATAACGTATAACGTATAACGTATAACGTATAACGTATAACGTATAACGTATAACGTATAACGTATAACGTATAACGTATAACGTATAACGTATAACGTATAACGTATAACGTATAACGTATAACGTATAACGTATAACGTATAACGTATAACGTATAACGTATAACGTATAACGTATAACGTATAACGTATAACGTATAACGTATAACGCATAACGTATAACGTATGACGTATCACGTATAAGGTATAACCTATAACGCATAACGTATAGCGTATAACGCATAACGTATAACGTATAACGTACAACGTATAACGTATAACGTATAACGTATAACGTATAACGTATAACGTATAACGTATAACGTATAACGTATAACGTATAACGTATAACGTATAACGTATATCCTATAACGCATAACGTATAACGTATAACGTATATCGTATAACGTATAACGTATAACGTAAAACGTATAACGTATAACGTATAACGTATAACGTATAACGTATAACGTATAACGAATAACGTATAACGTATAACGTATAACGTATAACGTATAACGTATAACGTATAACGTATAACGCATAACGTATACCGTATAACGTATAACGTATAACGTATAACGTATAACGTATAACGTATAACGTATAACGTATAACGTATAACGTATAACGTATAACGTATAACGTATAACTTATAACGTAAAACGTATTACATATTACGTATAACGAGTAACGTATAACGTATAACGTATAACGTATAACGTATAACGTATAACGTATAACGTATAACGTATAACGTATAACGTATAACGTATAACGCATAACGTATAACGTATGACGTATCACGTATAAGGTATGACCTACAACGCATAACGTATAGCGTATAACGCATAACGTATAACGTATAACGTATAACGTATAACGTATAACGTATAACGTATAACGTATAACGTATAACGTATAACGTATAACGTATAACGTATAACGTATAACGTATAACGTATAACGTATAACGTATAACGTATAACGTATAACGTATAACGTATAACGTATAACGTATAACGTATAACGTATAATGTATATCGTGTAACTTATAACGTATAACGTAAAACGTATAATGTATAACGTATAACGTATAACGTATAACGTATAACGTATAACGTATAACGTATAACGTATAACGTATAACGTATAACGTATAACGTATAACGTATAACGTATAACGTATAACGTATAACGTATAACGTATAACGTATAACGTATAACGTATAACGAATAACGTATAACGTATAACGTATAACGTATAACGTATAACGTATAACGTATAACGTATAACGTATAACGTATAACGTATAACGTATAGCGTATAACGTATAACGTATAACGTATAACGTATAACGTATAACGTATAACGTATAACGTATAACGTATAACGTATAACGTATAACGTATAACGTATAACGTATAACGTATAACGTATAACGTATAACGTATAACGTATAACGTATAACGTATAACGTATAACGTATATCCTATAACGCATAACGTATAACCTATAACGTATATCGTACAACGTTTAACGTATAACGTAAAACGTATAACGTATAACGTTTAACGTATAACGTATAACGTATAACGCATAACGTATACCGTATAACGTATAACGTATAACGTATAACGTATAACGTATAACGTATAACGTATAACGTATAACGTATAACGTATAACGTATAACGTATAACGTATAACTTATAACGTAAAACGTATTACATATTACGTATAACGAGTAACGTATAACGTATAACGTATAACGTATAACGTATAACGTATAACGTATAACGTATAACGTATAACGTATAACGTATAACGTATAACGTATAACGCATAACGTATAACGTATGACGTATCACGTATAAGGTATGACCTATACCGCATAACGTATAGCGTATAACGCATAACGTATAACGTATAACGTATAACGTATAACGTATAACGTATAACGTATAACGTATAACGTATAACGTATAACGTATAACGTATAACGTATAACGTATAACGTAAAACGTATAACGTATAACGTATAACGTATAACGTATAACGTATAATGTATATCGTGTAACTTATAACGTATAACGTAAAACGTATAATGTATAACGTATAACGTATAACGTATAACGTATAACGTATAACGTATAACGTATAACGTATAACGTATAACGTATAACGTATAACGTATAACGTATAACGTATAACTTATAACGTAAAACGTATTACATATTACGTATAACGAGTAACGTATAACGTATAACGTATAACGTATAACGTATAACGTATAACGTATAACGTATAACGTATAACGTATAACGTATAACGCATAACGTATAACGTATGACGTATCACGTATAAGGTATGACCTATAACGCATAACGTATAGCGTATAACGCATAACGTATAACGTATAACGTATAACGTATAACGTATAACGTATAACGTATAACGTATAACGTATAACGTATAACGTATAACGTATAACGTATAACGTATAACGTATAACGTATAACGTATAACGTATAACGTATAACGTATAACGTATAACGTATAACGTATAACGGATAACGTATAACGTATAACGTATAACGCATAACGTATAACGTATGACGTATCACGTATAAGGTATGACCTATAACGCATAACGTATAGCGTATAACGCATAACGTATAACGTATAACGTACAACGTATAACGTATAACGTATAACGTATAACGTATAACGTATAACGTATAACGTATAACGTATAACGTATAACGTATAACGTATATCCTATAACGCATAACGTATAACGTATAACGTATATCGTATAACGTATAACGTATAACGTAAAACGTATAACGTATAACGTATAGCGTATAACGTATAACGTATAACGCATAACACGTATACCGTATAACGTATAACGTATAACGCATAACGTATACCGTATAACGTATAACGTATAACGTATAACGTATAACGTATAACGTATAACGTATAACGTATAACGTATAACTTATAACGTAAAACGTATTACATATTACGTATAACGAGTAACGTATAACGTATAACGTATAACGTATAACGTATAACGTCTAACGTATAACGTAAAACGTATAACGTATAACGTTTAACGTATAACGTATAACGTATGACGTATAACGTATACCGTATAACGTATAACGTATAACGTATAACGTATAACGTATAACGTATAACGTATAACGTATAACGTATAACGTATAACGTATAACGTATAACGTATAACGTATAACGTATAACGTATAACGTATAACGTATAACGCATAACGTATAACGTATGACGTATCACGTATAAGGTATGACCTATAACGCATAACGTATAGCGTATAACGCATAACGTATAACGTATAACGTACAACGTATAACGTATAACGTATAACGTATAACGTATAACGCATAACGTATACCGTATAACGTATAACGTATAACGTATAACGTATAACGTATAACGTATAACGTATAACGTATAACGTATAACGTATAACGTATAACTTATAACGTAAAACGTATTACATATTACGTATAACGAGTAACGTATAACGTATAACGTATACCGTATAACGTATAACGTATAACGTATAACGTATAACGTATAACGTATAACGTATAACGTATAACGTATAACGTATAACGTATAACGTATAACGTATAACGTATAACGTATAACGTATAACGTATAACGTATAACGTATAACGTATAACGTATAACGTATAACGTATAACGTATAACGTATAACGTATAACGTATAACGTATAACGTATAACGTATAACGTATAACGTATAACGTATAACGTATAACGTATAACGTATAACGTATAACGTATAACGTATAACGTATAACGTATAACGTATAACGTATTATATAACGTATAACGTATAACTTATAACGTAAAACGTATTACATATTACGTATAACGAGTAACGTATAACGTATAACGTATAACGTATAACGTATAACGTATAACGTATAATGTATAACGTATAACGTAAAACGTATAACGTATAACGTATAACGTATAACGTATAACGTATAACGCATAACGTATACCATATAACGTATAACGTATAACGTATAACGTATAACGTATAACGTACAACGTATAACGTATAACGTATAACGTATAACGTATAACGTATAACGTATAACGTATAACGTATAACGTATAACGTATAACGTATATCCTATAACGCATAACGTATAACGTATAACGTATATCGTATAACGTATAACGTATAACGTATAACGTATAACGTAAAACGTATAACGTATAACGTATAGCGTATAACGTATAACGTATAACGCATAACGTATACCGTATAACGTATAACGTATAACGCATAACGTATAACGTATAACGTATAACGTATAACGTATAACGTATAACGTATAACTTATAACGTAAAACGTATTACATATTACGTATAACGAGTAACGTATAACGTATAACGTATACCGTATAACGTATAACGTATAACGTATAACGTATAACGTATAACGTATAACGTATAACGTATAACGTATAACGTATAACGTATGACGTATAACGTATAACGTATAACGTATAACGTATAACCTATAACGTATAACGTATAACGTATAACGTATAACGTATAACGTATAACGTATAACGTATAACGTATAACGTATAACGTATAACGCATAACGTATAACGTATATCCTATAACGCATAACGTATAACGTATAACGTATATCGTATAACGTATAACGTATAACGTAAAACGTAAAACGTATAACGTATAACGTATAACGTATAACGTATAACGTATAACGCATAACGTATACCGTATAACGTATAACGTATAACGTATAACGTATAACGTATAACGTATAACGTATAACGTATAACGTATAACTTATAACGTGAAACGTATTTCATATTACATATAACGAGTAACGTATAACGTATAACGTATAACGTATAACGTATAACGTATAACGTATAACGTATAACGTACAACGAATAACGTATAACGTATAACGTATAACGTATAACGTATAATGTATAACGTATAACGTATAACGTATAACGTATAACTAATAACGTATAACGTATAACGTATAACGTATAACGTACAACGTATAACGTATAACGTGTAACGTATAACGTATAACGTATAACGTATAACGTACAACGTATAACGTATAACGTATAACGTATAACGTATAACGTATAACGTATAACGTATAACGTATAACGTATAACGTATAACGTATATCCTATAACGCATAACGTATAACGTATAACGTATATCGTATAACGTATAACGTATAACGTAAAACGTATAACGTATAACGTATAGCGTATAACGTATAACGTATAACGCATAACGTATAACGTATAACGTATAACGTACAACGTATAACGTATAACGTACAACGTATAACGTACAACGTATAACGTAGAACGTAGAACGTATAACGTATAACGTATAACGTATAACGTATAACGTATAACGTATAACGTATAACGTATAACGTATAACGTATAACGTATAACGTATAACGTATAACGTATAACGTATAACGTATAACGTATAACGTATAACGTATAACGTATAACGTATAACGTACAACGTATAACGTATAACGTATATCGTATAACGTATAACGTATAACGTATAACGTTTAACGTATAACGTATAACGTATAACGTATATGGTATAACGTATAACGTATAACGTATAACGTATAACGTATAACGTATAACGTATAACGAATAACGTATAACGTATAACGTATAACGTATAACGTACAACGTATAACGAATAACGTATAACGTATAACGTATAACGTATAACGTTTAACGTATAACGTATAACGTATAACGTATAACGTATAACGTATAACGTATAACGTATAACGTATAACGCATAACGTATAACGTATGACGTATCACGTATAAGGTATGACCTACAACGCATAACGTATAGCGTATAACGCATAACGTATAACGTATAACGTATAACGTATAACGTATAACGTATAACGTATAACGTATAACGTATAACGTATAACGTATAACGTATAACGTATAACGTATAACGTATAACGTATAACGTATAACGTATAACGTATAACGTATAACGTATAACGTATAACGTATAACGTATAACGTATAATGTATATCGTGTAACTTATAACGTATAACGTAAAACGTATAATGTATAACGTATAACGTATAACGTATAACGTATAACGTATAACGTATAACGTATAACGTATAACGTATAACGTATAACGTATAACGTATAACGTATAACGTATAACGTATAACGTATAACGTATAACGTATAACGTATAACGAATAACGTATAACGTATAACGTATAACGTATAACGTATAACGTATAACGTATAACGTATAACGTATAACGTATAACGTATAACGTATAACGTATAACGTATAACGTATAACGTATAACGTATAACGTATAACGTATAACGTATAACGTATAACGTATAACGTATAACGTATAACGTATAACGTATAACGTATAACGTATAACGTATAACGTATAACGTATAACGTATAACGTATAACGTATAACGTATAACGTATAACGTATATCCTATAACGCATAACGTATAACCTATAACGTATATCGTACAACGTTTAACGTATAACGTAAAACGTATAACGTATAACGTTTAACGTATAACGTATAACGTATAACGCATAACGTATACCGTATAACGTATAACGTATAACGTATAACGTATAACGTATAACGTATAACGTATAACGTATAACGTATAACGTATAACGTATAACGTATAACGTATAACTTATAACGTAAAACGTATTACATATTACGTATAACGAGTAACGTATAACGTATAACGTATAACGTATAACGTATAACGTATAACGTATAACGTATAACGTATAACGTATAACGTATAACGTATAACGCATAACGTATAACGTATGACGTATCACGTATAAGGTATGACCTATACCGCATAACGTATAGCGTATAACGCATAACGTATAACGTATAACGTATAACGTATAACGTATAACGTATAACGTATAACGTATAACGTATAACGTATAACGTATAACGTATAACGTATAACGTATAACGTATAACGTATAACGTATAACGTATAACGTATAACGTATAACGTATAACGTATAACGTATAACGTATAACGTATAACGTATAATGTATATCGTGTAACTTATAACGTATAACGTAAAACGTATAATGTATAACGTATAACGTATAACGTATAACGTATAACGTATAACGTATAACGTATAACGTATAACGTATAACGTATAACGTATAACGTATAACGTATAACGTATAACGTATAACGTATAACTTATAACGTAAAACGTATTACATATTACGTATAACGAGTAACGTATAACGTATAACGTATAACGTATAACGTATAACGTATAACGTATAACGTATAACGTATAACGTATAACGTATAACGCATAACGTATAACGTATGACGTATCACGTATAAGGTATGACCTATAACGCATAACGTATAGCGTATAACGCATAACGTATAACGTATAACGTATAACGTATAACGTATAACGTATAACGTATAACGTATAACGTATAACGTATAACGTATAACGTATAACGTATAACGTATAACGTATAACGTATAACGTATAACGTATAACGTATAACGTATAACGTATAACGTATAACTTATAACGTATAACGGATAACGTATAACGTATAACGTATAACGCATAACGTATAACGTATGACGTATCACGTATAAGGTATGACCTATAACGCATAACGTATAGCGTATAACGCATAACGTATAACGTATAACGTATAACGTACAACGTATAACGTATAACGTATAACGTATAACGTATAACGTATAACGTATAACGTATAACGTATAACGTATAACGTATAACGTATAACGTATATCCTATAACGCATAACGTATAACGTATAACGTATATCGTATAACGTATAACGTATAACGTAAAACGTATAACGTATAACGTATAGCGTATAACGTATAACGTATAACGCATAACGTATACCGTATAACGTATAACGTATAACGCATAACGTATACCGTATAACGTATAACGTATAACGTATAACGTATAACGTATAACGTATAACGTATAACGTATAACGTATAACTTATAACGTAAAACGTATTACATATTACGTATAACGAGTAACGTATAACGTATAACGTATAACGTATAACGTATAACGTATAACGTATAACGTATAACGTAAAACGTATAACGTATAACGTTTAACGTATAACGTATAACGTATAACGTATAACGTATACCGTATAACGTATAACGTATAACGTATAACGTATAACGTATAACGTATAACGTATAACGTATAACGTATAACGTATAACGTATAACGTATAACGTATAACGTATAACGTATAACGTATAACGTATAACGTATAACGTATAACGTATAACGTATAACGCATAACGTATAACGTATGACGTATCACGTATAAGGTATGACCTATAACGCATAACGTATAGCGTATAACGCATAACGTATAACGTATAACGTACAACGTATAACGTATAACGTATAACGTATAACGCATAACGTATACCGTATAACGTATAACGTATAACGTATAACGTATAACGTATAACGTATAACGTATAACGTATAACGTATAACGTATAACGTATAACTTATAACGTAAAACGTATTACATATTACGTATAACGAGTAACGTATAACGTATAACGTATAACGTATAACGTATAACGTATAACGTATAACGTATAACGTATAACGCATAACGTATAACGTATGACGTATCACGTATAAGGTATGACCTATAACGCATAACGTATAGCGTATAACGCATAACGTATAACGTATAACGTATAACGTATAACGTATAACGTATAACGTATAACGTATAACGTATAACGTATAACGTATAACGTATAACGTATAACGTATAACGTATAACGTATAACGTATAACGTATGACGTATAACGTATAACGTATAACGTATAACGTATAACGTATAACGCATAATGTATATCGTGTAACTTATAACGTATAACGTAAAACGTATAATGTATAACGTATAACGTATAACGTATAACGTATAACGTATAACGTATAACGTATAACGTATAACGTATAACGTATAACGTATAACGTATAACGTATAACGTATAACTTATAACGTAAAACGTATTACATATTACGTATAACGAGTAACGTATAACGTATAACGTATAACGTATAACGTATAACGTATAACGTATAACGTATAACGTATAACGTATAACGTATAACGTATAACGCATAACGTATAACGTATGACGTATCACGTATAAGGTATGACCTATAACGCATAACGTATAGCGTATAACGCATAACGTATAACGTATAACGTATAACGTATAACGTATAACGTATAACGTATAACGTATAACGTATAACGTATAACGTATAACGTATAACGTATAACGTATAACGTATAACGTATAACGTATAACGTATAACGTATAACGTATAACGTATAACGTATAACGTATAACGTATAACGTATAACGCATAACGTATAACGTATGACGTATCACGTATAAGGTATGACCTATAACGCATAACTTATAGCGTATAACGCATAACGTATAACGTATAACGTACAACGTATAACGTATAACGTATAACGTATAACGTATAACGTATAACGTATAACGTATAACGTATAACGTATAACGTATAACGTATAACGTATAACGTATAACGTATATCCTATAACGCATAACGTATAACGTATAACGTATATCGTATAACGTATAACGTATAACGTATAACGTATAACGTATAACGTATAACGTATAACGTATAACGTATAACGTATAACGTATAACGTATAACGTATAACGTATAACGTATAACGTATAACGTATAACGTATAACGTATAACGAATAACGTATAACGTATAACGTATAACGTATAACGTATAACGTATAACGTATAACGTATAACGTATAACGTATAACGTATAACGTATAACGTATAACGTATAACGTATAACGAATAACGTATAACGTATAACGTATAACGTATAACGTATAACGTATAACGTATAACGTATAACGCATAACGTATACCGTATAACGTATAACGTATAACGTATAACGTATAACGTATAACGTATAACGTATAACGTATAACGTATAACGTATAACGTATAACGTATAACGTATAACTTATAACGTAAAACGTATTACATATTACGTATAACGAGTAACGTATAACGTATAACGTATAACGTATAACGTATAACGTATAACGTATAACGTATAACGTATAACGTATAACGTATAACGTATAACGCATAACGTATAACGTATGACGTATCACGTATAAGGTATGACCTACAACGCATAACGTATAGCGTATAACGCATAACGTATAACGTATAACGTATAACGTATAACGTATAACGTATAACGTATAACGTATAACGTATAACGTATAACGTATAACGTATAACGTATAACGTATAACGTATAACGTATAACGTATAACGTATAACGTATAACGTATAACGTATAACGTATAACGTATAACGTATAACGTATAATGTATATCGTGTAACTTATAACGTATAACGTAAAACGTATAATGTATAACGTATAACGTATAACGTATAACGTATAACGTATAACGTATAACGTATAACGTATAACGTATAACGTATAACGTATAACGTATAACGTATAACGTATAACGTATAACGTATAACGTATAACGTATAACGAATAACGTATAACGTATAACGTATAACGTATAACGTATAACGTATAACGTATAACGTATAACGTATAACGTATAACGTATAACGTATAACGTATAACGTATAACGTATAACGTATAACGTATAACGTATAACGTATAACGTATAACGTATAACGTATAACGTATAACGTATAACGTATAACGTATAACGTATAACGTATAACGTATAACGTATAACGTATAACGTATAACGTATAACGTATAACGTATAACGTATAACGTATAACGTATAACGTATAACGTATAACGTATATCCTATAACGCATAACGTATAACCTATAACGTATATCGTACAACGTTTAACGTATAACGTAAAACGTATAACGTATAACGTTTAACGTATAACGTATAACGTATAACGCATAACGTATACCGTATAACGTATAACGTATAACGTATAACGTATAACGTATAACGTATAACGTATAACGTATAACGTATAACGTATAACGTATAACGTATAACGTATAACTTATAACGTAAAACGTATTACATATTACGTATAACGAGTAACGTATAACGTATAACGTATAACGTATAACGTATAACGTATAACGTATAACGTATAACGTATAACGTATAACGTATAACGTATAACGCATAACGTATAACGTATGACGTATCACGTATAAGGTATGACCTATACCGCATAACGTATAGCGTATAACGCATAACGTATAACGTATAACGTATAACGTATAACGTATAACGTATAACGTATAACGTATAACGTATAACGTATAACGTATAACGTATAACGTATAACGTATAACGTATAACGTATAACGTATAACGTATAACGTATAACGTATAACGTATAACGTATAACGTATAACGTATAACGTATAACGTATAATGTATATCGTGTAACTTATAACGTATAACGTAAAACGTATAATGTATAACGTATAACGTATAACGTATAACGTATAACGTATAACGTATAACGTATAACGTATAACGTATAACGTATAACGTATAACGTATAACGTATAACGTATAACGTATAACGTATAACGTATAACGTATAACGTATAACGTATAACGTATAACGTATATACGTTATACGTTATACGTTATACGTTACGTTATACGTTATACGTTATACGTTATACGTTATACGTTATACGTTATACGTTATACGTTATACGTTATACGTTATACGTTATACGTTATACGTTATACGTTATACGTTATACGTTATACGTTATACGTTATACGTTATACATTATACGTTTTACGTTATACGTTATAAGTTACACGATATACATTATACGTTATACGTTATACGTTATACGTTATACGTTATACGTTATACGTTATACGTTATACGTTATACGTTATACGTTATACGTTATACGTTATACGTTATACGTTATACGTTATACGTTATACGTTATACGTTATACGTTATACGTTATACGTTATACGTTATACGTTATACGTTATACGTTATGCGTTATACGCTATACGTTATGCGGTATAGGTCATACCTTATACGTGATACGTCATACGTTATACGTTATGCGTTATACGTTATACGTTATACGTTATACGTTATACGTTATACGTTATACGTTATACGTTATACGTTATACGTTATACGTTATACGTTACTCGTTATACGTAATATGTAATACGTTTTACGTTATAAGTTATACGTTATACGTTATACTTATACGTTATACGTTATACGTTATACGTTATACGTTATACGTTATACGTTATACGTTATACGTTATACGTTATACGGTATACGTTATGCGTTATACGTTATACGTTATACGTTAAACGTTATACGTTATACGTTTTACGTTATACGTTAAACGTTGTACGATATACGTTATAGGTTATACGTTATGCGTTATAGGATATACGTTATACGTTATACGTTATACGTTATACGTTATACGTTATACGTTATACGTTTATACGTTATACGTTATACGTTATACGTTATACGTTATACGTTATACGTTATACGTTATACGTTATACGTTATACGTTATACGTTATACGTTATACGTTATACGTTATACGTTATACGTTATACGTTATACGTTATACGTTATACGTTATACGTTATACGTTATACGTATACGTTATACGTTATACGTTATACGTTATACGTTATACGTTATACGTTATACGTTATACGTTATTCGTTATACGTTATACGTTATACGTTATACGTTATACGTTATACGTTATACGTTATACGTTATACGTTATACGTTATACGTTATACGTTATACGTTATACGTTATACGTTATACGTTATACGTTATACGTTATACATTATACGTTTTACGTTATACGTTATAAGTTACACGATATACATTATACGTTATACGTTATACGTTATACGTTATACGTTATACGTTATACGTTATACGTTATACGTTATACGTTATACGTTATACGTTATACGTTATACGTTATACGTTATACGTTATACGTTATACGTATACGTTATACGTTATACGTTATACGTTATACGTTATACGTTATACGTTATGCGTTATACGCTATACGTTATGCGTTGTAGGTCATACCTTATACGTGATACGTCATACGTTATACGTTATGCGTTATACGTTATACGTTATACGTTATACGTTATACGTTATACGTTATACGTTATACGTTATACGTTATACGTTATACGTTATACGTTACTCGTTATACGTAATATGTAATACGTTTTACGTTATAAGTTATACGTTATACGTTATACGTTATACGTTATACGTTATACGTTATACGTTATACGTTATACGTTATACGTTATACGTTATACGTTTATACGTTATACGGTATACGTTATGCGTTATACGTTATACGTTATACGTTATACGTTATACGTTATACGTTATACGTTATACGTTATTCGTTATACGTTATACGTTATACGTTATACGTTATACGTTATACGTTTATACGTTATACGTTATACGTTATACGTTATACGTTATACGTTATACGTTATACGTTATACGTTATACGTTATACGTTATACGTTATACGTTATACGTTAATACGTTATACGTTTACGTTATACGTTATACGTTATACGTTATACGTTATACGTTATACGTTATACGTTATACGTTATACGTTATACGTTATACGTTATACGTTATACGATATACGTTATACGTTATACGTTATGCGTTATAGGATATACGTTATACGTTATACGTTATACGTTATACGTTATACGTTATACGTTATACGTTATACGTTATACGTTATACGTTATACGTTATACGTTATACGTTATACGTTGTACGTTATACGTTATACGTTATGCGTTATACGCTATAAGTTATGCGTTATAGGTCATACCTTATACGTGATACGTCATACGTTATACGTTTATATCGTTATACGTTATACGTTATACGTTATACGTTATACGTTATACGTTATACGTTATACGTTATACGTTATACGTTATACGTTATACGTTATACGTTATACGTTATACGTTATACGTTATACGTTATACGTTATACGTTATACGTTATACGTTATACGTTATACGTTTATACGTTATGCGTTATACGCTATACGTTATGCGTTATAGGTCATACCTTATACGTGATACGTCATACGTTATACGTTATGCGTTATACGTTATACGTTATACGTTATACGTTATACGTTTATACGTTATACGTTATACGTTATACGTTATACGTTATACGTTACTCGTTATACGTAATATGTAATACGTTTTACGTTATAAGTTATACGTTATACGTTATACGTTATACGTTATACGTTATACGTTATACGTTATACGTTATACGTTATACGTTATACGTTATACGTTATACGTTATACGTTATACATTATACGTTTTACGTTATACGTTATAAGTTACACGATATACATTATGCGTTATACGTTATACGTTATACGTTATACGTTATACGTTATACTCATACGTTATACGTTATACGTTATACGTTATACGTTATACGTTATACGTTATACGTTATACGTTATACGTTATACGTTATACGTTATACGTTATACGTTATACGTTATACGTTATACGTTATACGTTATGCGTTATACGCTATACGTTATGCGTTATAGGTCATACCTTATACGTGATACGTCATACGTTATACGTTATGCGTTATACGTTATACGTTATACGTTATACGTTATACGTTATACGTTATACGTTATACGTTATACGTTACTCGTTATACGTAATATGTAATACGTTTTACGTTATAAGTTTACTTACGTTATACGTTATACGTTAGTATACGTTATACGTTATACGTTATACGTTATACGTTATACGTTATACGTTATACGGTATACGTTATGCGTTATACGTTATACGTTATACGTTATACGTTGTACGTTATACGTTATACGTTATGCGTTATACGCTATACGTTATGCGTTATAGGTCATACCTTATACGTGATACGTCATACGTTATACGTTATGCGTTATACGTTATACGTTATACGTTATACGTTATACGTTATACGTTATACGTTATACGTTATACGTTATACGTTATACGTTATACGTTATACGTTATACGTTATACGTTATACGTTATACGTTATACGTTATACGTTATACGTTATACGTTTATACCGGTATACGTTATACGTTATACGTTATACGTTATACGTTAAACGTTATACGTTATACGTTTTACGTTATACGTTATACGTTATACGTTATACGTTATACGTTATACGTTATACGTTATACGTTACTCGTTATACGTAATATGTAATACGTTTTACGTTATAAGTTATACGTTATACGTTATACGTTATACGTTATACGTTATACGTTATACGTTATACGTTATACGTTATACGGTATACGTTATGCGTTATACGTTATACGTTATACGGTATACGTTATGCGTTATACGTTATACGTTATACGCTATACGTTATACGTTATACGTTTTACGTTATACGTTATACGTTATACGATATACGTTATACGT
Source organism: Ptiloglossa arizonensis (assembly GCF_051014685.1). Classification (NCBI taxonomy): domain Eukaryota; kingdom Metazoa; phylum Arthropoda; class Insecta; order Hymenoptera; family Colletidae; genus Ptiloglossa; species Ptiloglossa arizonensis. Next base: position 56,830 of record NW_027479859.1, read on the forward strand.
TATACGTTATGCGTTATAGGATATACGTTATACGTTATACGTTATACGTTATACGTTATACGTTATACGTTATACGTTATACGTTATACGTTATACGTTATACGTTATACGTTACGTTATACGTTATACGTTATACGTTATGCGTTATACGCTATACGTTATGCGTTATAGGTCATACCTTATACGTGATACGTCATACGTTATACGTTATGCGTTATACGTTATACGTTATACGTTATCCGTTATACGTTATAAGTTATACGTTATACGTTATACGTTATACGTTTATACGTTATACGTTATACGTTATACGTTATACGTTATACGTTATACGTTATACGTTATACGTTTATACGTTATACGTTATACGTTATACGTTATACGTTATACGTTATACGTTATACGTTATGCGTTATACGCTATACGTTATGCGTTATAGGTCATACCTTATACGTGATACGTCATACGTTATACGTTATGCGTTATACGTTATACGTTATACGTTATACGTTATACGTTATACGTTATACGTTATACGTTATACGTTATACGTTATACGTTACTCGTTATACGTAATATGTAATACGTTTTACGTTATAAGTTATACGTTATACGTTATACGTTATACGTTATACGTTATACGTTATACGTTATACGTTATACGTTATACGTTATACGTTATACGTTTATACGTTATACGTTATACGTTATACGTTTATACATTATACGTTTTACGTTATACGTTATAAGTTACACGATATACATTATACGTTATACGTTATACGTTATACGTTATACGTTATACGTTATACGTTATACGTTATACGTTATACGTTATACGTTATACGTATACGTTATACGTTATACGTTATACGTTATACGTTATACGTTATACGTTATACGTTATACGTTATACGTTATACGTTATACGTTATACGTTATACGTTATGCGTTATACGCTATACGTTATGCGGTATAGGTCATACCTTATACGTGATACGTCATACGTTATACGTTATGCGTTATACGTTATACGTTATACGTTATACGTTATACGTTATACGTTATACGTTATACGTTATACGTTATACGTTATACGTTATACGTTACTCGTTATACGTAATATGTAATACGTTTTACGTTATAAGTTATACGTTATACGTTATACGTTTATACGTTATACGTTATACGTTATACGTTATACGTTATACGTTATACGTTATACGTTATACGTTATACGTTATACGGTATACGTTATGCGTTATACGTTATACGTTATAAACGTTATACGTTATACGTTTTACGTTATACGTTAAACGTTGTACGATATACGTTATAGGTTATACGTTATGCGTTATAGGATATACGTTATATACGTTATACGTTATACGTTATACGTTATACGTTATACGTTATACGTTATACGTTATACGTTATACGTTATACGTTATACGTTATACGTTATACGTTATACGTTATACGTTATACGTTATACGTTATACGTTATACGTTATACGTTATACGTTATACGTTATACGTTATACGTTATACGTTATACGTTTATACGTTTATACGTTATACGTTATACGTTATACGTTATACGTTATACGTTATTCGTTATACGTTATACGTTATACGTTATACGTTATACGTATACGTTATACGTTATACGTTATACGTTATACGTTATACGTTATACGTTATACGTTATACGTTATACGTTATACGTTATACGTTATACGTTTATACGTTATACATTATACGTTTTACGTTATACGTTATAAGTTACACGATATACATTATACGTTATACGTTATACGTTATACGTTATACGTTATACGTTATACGTTATACGTTATACGTTATACGTTATACGTTATACGTTATACGTTATACGTTATACGTTATTACGTTATACGTTATACGTTATACGTTATACGTTATACGTTATACGTTATACGTTATACGTATACGTTATGCGTTATACGCTATACGTTATGCGTTGTAGGTCATACCTTATACGTGATACGTCATACGTTATACGTTATGCGTTATACGTTATACGTTATACGTTATACGTTATACGTTATACGTTATACGTTATACGTTATACGTTAAACGTTATACGTTATACGTTATACGTTATACGTTATTCGTTATACGTTGTACGTTATACGTTATACGTTATACGTTATACGTTATTCGTTATACGTTATACGTTATACGTTATACGTTATACGTTATACGTTATACGTTATACCATATACGTTATACGTTATACGTTATACGTTAAACGTTATACGTTATACGTTATACGTTATACGATATACGTTATACGTTATACGTTGTACGTTATACGTTATACGTTATACGTTATACGTTATACGTTATACGTTATACGTTATACGTTATACGTTATACGTTATACGTTATACGTTATACGTTATACGTTATACGTTATACGTTATACGTTATACGTTATACGTTATACGTTCTACGTTCTACGTTATACGTTGTACGTTATACGTTGTACGTTATACGTTATACGTTGTACGTTATACGTTATACGTTATACGTATGCGTTATACGTTATACGTTATACGTCTATACGT
>NW_027479860.1:0-59401 GCF_051014685.1 Ptiloglossa arizonensis
TACGTTATACGTTATACGTTATACGTTACATGCTATACGTTATACGTACGTATACGTCTACGTTATACGTTATACGTTATACGTTTATACGTTATACGTTATACGTTATACGTTATACGTTAAGTATCGTTATACGTTATACGTTACATGCTATACGTTATACGTTATACGTTATACGTTATACGTTATACGTTATACGTTATACGTTATACGTTACATACGTTATACGTTATACGTTATACGTTATACGTTATACGTTAATACCGTTATACGTTATACGTTATACGTATACGTTATTACGTTATACGTTATACGTTATACGTTATACGACAAAGGTTATACGTTATACGTTATACGTTATGCGTTATACGTTATACGTATACGTTATACGTTATACGTTATACGTTTGTACGTTACACGTTATACGTTATGCGTTATACGTTATACGTTATACGTAATTCGTATACGTTATACCTGATACGTTATACGTTCTAACGTTATACGTTATACGTTATACGTTACGTACGTTATACGTTATACGTTATACGTATACGTTAACGTTATACGTTATATCGTATACGTTATACGTTATACGTTACTATACGTTGTACGTTATACGTTATACGTTATACGTTGTACGTTATACGTTATACGTTTACGTCATACGTTATACGTCATACGTTATTCGTTTTACGTTATACGTAATACGTTATACGTTATACGTTATACGTTATTCTTTATTACGTTATACGTTATACGTTATACGTTATACGTTATACGTCATACGTTATACGTTATACGTTATACGTTATACGTTATACGTTATACGTTACATGCTATACGTTATACGTTTTACGTTATACGTTGTACGTTATACGTTATACGTTATACGTTATACGTTATACGTTGTACGTTATACGTCTATACGTTATACGTTACGTACGTTATACGTCATTCGTTACACGTCATACGTTATTCGTTATACGTTATACGTTAGTATACGTTATACGTTATACGTTATACGTTATACGTTATACGTTATACGTTATTCGTTATACGTTATACGTTATACGTTTACGTTATACGTCATACGTTATACGTTATACGTTATACGTTATACGTTATACGTATACGTTATACGTTATACGTTATACGTTATACGTTATACGTACGTTATACGTTAGAGTTATACGTTATACGTTATACGTTATACGTTATACGTTTTACGTTATACGTTATACGTTATACGTTATACGTTAGACGTTATACGTTATACGTTATACGTTATACGTTATACGTTATACGTTATTAGTTATACGTTATAAGTTATACGTTAGTACGTTATACGTTATACGTTATACGTTATACGTTATACGTTATTCTTTATACGTTATACGTTATACGTAATACGTTATACGTCATACGTTATACGTTATACGTTATACGTTATACGTTATACGTTATACGTTATACGTTATACGTTATACGTTACACGTTATACGTTAGATGTTATACGTTATACGTTATACGTTATACGTTATACGTTATACGTTATACGTTTACGTTATGCGTTATACGTTATACGTTAGACGTTATACGTTATACGTTATACGTTATACGTTATACGTTATTACGTTATACGTTATACGTTATACGTTATACGTTATACGTTTAGTACGTTATACGTTATACGTTATACGTGATAAGTTATACGTTACATGCTATACGTTATACGTTATACGTTATACGTTGTACGTTATACGTTATACGTTATAAGTTAGACGTTATACGATATACGTCATACGTTATACGTCATACGTTGTTCGTTATACGTTATACGTTATACGTTATACGTTATACGTTATACGTAATACGTTATACGTTATACGTTATACGTTATACGTTATACGTTATACGTTATACGTTATACGTTATACGTTAGACGTTATACGTTATACGTTATACGTTATACGTTATACGTTATACGTTATACCTTATAAGTTATACGTCATAAGTTATACGATACACGTTATACGTTATTCGAAATATGTAATACGTAATACGTTTTACGATATTCGTTATACGTTCTTCGTTACACGTTATACGTTTATACGTTATGCGTTATCGTTTACGTTATTCGTGATACGTTATACGTTATACGTTATACGTCATACGGTATACGTTATACGTTATACGTTATACGTTATACGTTATACGTTATACGTTCTTCGTTACACGTTATACGTTATACGTTTTGCATTATACGTTTTACGTTATTCGTGATACGTTATACGTTATACGTTATACGTTACATGCTATACGTTATACGTTATACGTTATACGTTATACGTTACACGTTATACGTTATACGTTATACGTTATACGTTATACGTTATACGTTATACGTTATACGTTATACGTTATACGTTATACGTATTACGTTATTCGTGATACGTGATACGTTATACGTTATACGTTATACGGCATACGTTATACGTTATACGTTATACGTTATACGTTATACGTTATACGTTATACGTTATACGTTATACGTTATACGTTATACGTTAGTACGTTATACGTTAGTACGTTATACGTTATACGTACGTTATACGTTATACGTTATACGTTTATACGTTATACGTTATACGTTATACGTTATACGTTATACGTTTATACGTTATACGTTTGTTACGTTATACGTTATACGTTTATACGTTATACGTTATACGTTATACGTTATACGTTATACGTCATACGTTATACGTCATACGTTATTCGTTATACGTTATACGTTATACGTTATACGTTATACGTTATACGTTATACGTTATACGTTATACGTTATACGTCATAGGTTATACGTTATACGTTATACGTTATGCGTTATACTTTATACGTTATACGTGATAAGTTATACGTTATACGTTATACGTTATTCTTTATACGTTATACGTTATACGTTATACGTTACACGTTATATGTTATACGTTATACGTTATACGATATACGTTATACGTTATACGTTATACGTTATACGTTATACGTTATACGTTATACGTTATACGTTATACGTTATACGTTATACGTTATACGTTATACGTTATACGTTACACGTTATACGTTAGATGTTATACGTTATACGTTATACGTTATACGTTATACGTTATACGTTATACGTTATACGTTATACGTTATACGTTATACGTTAGACGTTATACGTTATACGTTATACGTTACACGTTATACGTTATACGTTATTAGTTATACGTTATACGTTATACGTTATACGTTATACGTTATACGATATTAGTTATACGTTATACGTTATACGTTATACGTTATACGTTATACGTTATACGTTATACGTTATACGTGATAAGTTATACGTTACATGCTATACGTTATACGTTATACGTTATACGTTGTACGTTATACGTTATACGTTATAAGTTATACGTTTTACGATATACGTCATACGTTATACGTTATACGTTACACGTTATACGTTAGATGTTATACGTTATACGTTATACGTTATACGTTATACGTTATACGTTATACGTTATACGTTATACGTTATACGTTATACGTTATACGTTATACGTTATACGTTATACGTTATACGTTATACGTCATTCGTTATACGTCATACGTTATTCGTTATACGTTATACGTTATACGTTATACGTTATACGTTATACGTTATACGTTAGATGTTATACGTTATACGTTATACGTTATACGTTATACGTTATACGTTATTAGTTATACGTTATACGTTATACGTTATACGTTATACGTTATACGTTATACGTTATACGTGATAAGTTATACGTTACATGCTATACGTTATACGTTATACGTTATACGTTGTACGTTATACGTTATACGTTATAAGTTATACGTTATACGATATACGTCATACGTTATACGTCATACGTTGTTCGTTATACGTTATACGTTACACGTTATACGTTATACGTTATACGTTATTCTTTATACGTTATACGTTATATGTTATACGTTATACGTCATAACGTTATACGTTATACGTTATACGTTATACTTTATACGTTATACGTTATACGAAATATGTAATACGTAATACGTTTTACGATATTCGTTATACGTTCTTCGTTACACGTTATACGTTATACGTTTTGCATTATACGTTTTACGTTATTCGTGATACGTTATACGTTATACGTTATACGTTATACGTTATACGGTATACGTTATACGTTATACGTTATACGTTATACGTTATACGTTATACGTTATACGTTATACGTTATACGTTATTAGTTATACGTTATACGTTATACGTTTTACGTTATTCGTTATACGTATTACGTTTTTCGTGATACGTGATACGTTATACGTTATACGTTATACGGCATACGTTATACGTTATACGTTATACGTTATACGTTATACGTTATACGTTATACGTTATACGTTATACGTTATACGTTATACGTTATACGTTATACGTTATACGTTATACGTTTTACGTTATACGTTATACGTTATACGTTATACGTTGTACGTTATACGTTATACGTTATACGTTATACGTCATAGGTTATACGTTATACGTTATACGTTATGCGTTATACTTTATACGTTATACGTGATAAGTTATACGTTATACGTTATACGTTATTCTTTATACGTTATACGTTATACGTTATACGTTATACGTCATACGTTATACGTTATACGTTATACGTTATACGTTATACGTTATACGTTATACGTTATACGTTATACGTTATACGTTATACGTTATACGTTAGACGTTATACGTTATACGTTATACGTTATACGTTATACGTTATACGTTATACGTTATACGTTATACGTTATACGTTATACGTTATACGTTATACGTTATACGTTATACTTTATACGTTATACGTGATAAGTTATACGTTACATGCTATACGTTATACGTTATACGTTATACGTTGTACGTTATACGTTATACGTTATACGTTATACGTTATACGTTGTACGTTATACGTTATACGTCATACGTTATACGTTATACGTTATACGTCATACGTTATACGTCATACGTTATTCGTTATACGTTATACGTTATACGTTATACGTTCTACGTTATACGTTATACGTTATACGTTATTCTTTATACGTTATACGTTATACGTTATACGTTATACGTTATACGTTATACGTTATACGTTATACGTTATACGTTATTAGTTATACGTTATACGTTATACGTTATACGTTATACGTTATACGTTATTAGTTATACGTTATACGTTATACGTTATACGTTATACGTTATACGTTATACGTTATACGTTATACGTTATACGTTATACGTTATACGTTATACGTTATACGTCATTCGTTATACGTCATACGTTATTCGTTATACGTTATACGTTATACGTTATACGTTATACGTTATACGTTATACGTTATACGTTATACGTTATTCTTTATACGTTATACGTTATACGTAATACGTTATACGTCATACGTTATACGTTATACGTTATACGTTATACGTTATACGTTATACGTTATACGTTATACGTTATACGTTACACGTTATACGTTAGATGTTATACGTTATACGTTATACGTTATACGTTATACGTTATACGTTATACGTTATACGTTATGCGTTATACGTTATACGTTAGACGTTATACGTTATACGTTATACGTTATACGTTATACGTTATACGTTATTAGTTATACGTTATACGTTATACGTTATACGTTATACGTTATACGTTATACGTTATACGTTATACGTGATAAGTTATACGTTACATGCTATACGTTATACGTTATACGTTATACGTTGTACGTTATACGTTATACGTTATAAGTTATACGTTATACGATATACGTCATACGTTATACGTCATACGTTGTTCGTTATACGTTATACGTTATACGTTATACGTTATACGTTATACGTAATACGTTATACGTTATACGTTATACGTTATACGTTATACGTTATACGTTATACGTTATACGTTATACGTTAGACGTTATACGTTATACGTTATACGTTATACGTTATACGTTATACGTTATACCTTATAAGTTATACGTCATAAGTTATACGATACACGTTATACGTTATTCGAAATATGTAATACGTAATACGTTTTACGATATTCGTTATACGTTCTTCATTACACGTTATACGTTATACGTTATGCGTTATACGTTTTACGTTATTCGTGATACGTTATACGTTATACGTTATACGTCATACGGTATACGTTATACGTTTTACGTTATACGTTATACGTTATACGTTATACGTTATACGTTATACGTTATACGTTATACGTTATACGTTATACGTTATACGTTATATGTTATACGTTATACGTTATACGTTATACGTTATACGTTACATGCTATACGTTATACGTTATACGTTATACGTTATACGTTACACGTTATACGTTATACGTTATACGTTATACGTTATACGTTATACGTTAAACGTTATACGTTATACGTTATACGTTATACGTTATACGTTATACGTTATACGTTATACGTTATACGTTATACGTAATACGTTATACGTTATACGTTATACGTTATACGTTATACGTTATACGTTATACGTTATACGTTATACGTTATACGTTATACGTTATACGTCAAAGGTTATACGTTATACGTTATACGTTATACGTCATACGTTATACGTTATACGTTATACGTTATACGTTATACGTTATACGTTATACGTATACGTGATAAGTTATACGTTACATGCTATACGTTATACGTTATACGTTATACGTTGTACGTTATACGTTATACGTTATACGTTATACGTTATACGTTATACGTTATACGTTATACGTTATACGTTATACGTTATACGTTATACGTTATACGTTATACGTTATACGTTAGACGTTATACGTTATGCGTTATACGTTATACGTTATACGTTATACGTTATACGTTATACGTTATACGTTATACGTTATACGTAATACGTTATACGTTATACGTTATACGTTATACGTTATACGTTATACGTTATACGTTATACGTCAAAGGTTATACGTTATACGTTATACGTTTTACGTTATACGTTATACGTTATACGTTATACGTTATACGTTATACCTTATAAGTTATACGTCATAAGTTATACGATACACGTTATACGTTATTCGAAATATGTAATACGTAATACGTTTTACGATATTCGTTATACGTTCTTCGTTACAAGTTATACGTTATACGTTATGCGTTATACGTTTTACGTTATTCGTGATACGTTATACGTTATACGTTATACGTTATACGGTATACGTTATACGTTACACGTTACACGTTATACGTTATACGTTATACGTTATACGTTATACGTTATACGTTATACGTTATACGTTATACGTTATATGTTATACGTTATACGTTATACGTTATACGTTATACGTTACATGCTATACGTTATACGTTATACGTTATACGTTATACGTTACACGTTATACGTTATACGTTATACGTTATACGTTATACGTTATACGTTATACGTTATACGTTATACGTTATACGTTATACGTGATAAGTTATACGTTACATGCTATACGTTATACGTTATACGTTATACGTTGTACGTTATACGTTATACGTTATAAGTTATACGTTATACGATATACGTCATACGTTATACGTCATACGTTGTTCGTTATACGTTATACGTTATACGTTATACGTTATACGTTATACGTAATACGTTATACGTTATACGTTATACGTTATACGTTATACGTTATACGTTATACGTTATACGTTATACGTTAGACGTTATACGTTATACGTTATACGTTATACGTTATACGTTATACGTTATACCTTATAAGTTATACGTCATAAGTTATACGATACACGTTATACGTTATTCGAAATATGTAATACGTAATACGTTTTACGATATTCGTTATACGTTCTTCGTTACACGTTATACGTTATACGTTATGCGTTATACGTTTTACGTTATTCGTGATACGTTATACGTTATACGTTATACGTCATACGGTATACGTTATACGTTATACGTTATACGTTATACGTTATACGTTATACGTTATACGTTATACGTTATACGTTATACGTTATACGTTATACGTTATACGTTATATGTTATACGTTATACGTTATACGTTATACGTTATACGTTACATGCTATACGTTATACGTTATACGTTATACGTTATACGTTACACGTTATACGTTATACGTTATACGTTATACGTTATACGTTATACGTTAAACGTTATGCGTTATACGTTATACGTTATACGTTATACGTTATACGTTATACGTTATACGTTATACGTTATACGTAATACGTTATACGTTATACGTTATACGTTATACGTTATACGTTATACGTTATACGTTATACGTCAAAGGTTATACGTTATACGTTATACGTTGTACGTTATACGTTATACGTCATACGTTATACGTTATACGTTATACGTCATACGTTATACGTCATACGTTATTCGTTATACGTTATACGTTATACGTTATACGTTCTACGTTATACGTTATACGTTATACGTTATTCTTTATACGTTATACGTTATACGTTATACGTTATACGTTATACGTTATACGTTATACGTTATACGTTATACGTTATTAGTTATACGTTATACGTTATACGTTATACGTTTTACGTTATACGTTATTAGTTATACGTTATACGTTATACGTTATACGTTATACGTTATACGTTATACGTTATACGTTATACGTCGTATACGTTATACGTTATACGTTATTTATACGTTATACGTCATTCGTTATACGTCATACGTTATTCGTTATACGTTATACGTTATACGTTATACGTTATACGTTATACGTTATACGTTATACGTTATACGTTATTCTTTATACGTTATACGTTATACGTAATACGTTATACGTCATACGTTATACGTTATACGTTATACGTTATACGTTATACGTTATACGTTATACGTTATACGTTATACGTTACACGTTATACGTTAGATGTTATACGTTATACGTTATACGTTATACGTTATACGTTATACGTTATACGTTATACGTTATGCGTTATACGTTATACGTTAGACGTTATACGTTATACGTTATACGTTATACGTTATACGTTATACGTTATTAGTTATACGTTATACGTTATACGTTATACGTTATGCGTTATACGTTATACGTTATACGTTATACGTGATAAGTTATACGTTACATGCTATACGTTATACGTTATACGTTATACGTTGTACGTTATACGTTATACGTTATAAGTTATACGTTATACGATATACGTCATACGTTATACGTCATACGTTGTTCGTTATACGTTATACGTTATACGTTATACGTTATACGTTATACGTAATACGTTATACGTTATACGTTATACGTTATACGTTATACGTTATACGTTATACGTTATACGTTATACGTTAGACGTTATACGTTATACGTTATACGTTATACGTTATACGTTATACGTTATACCTTATAAGTTATACGTCATAAGTTATACGATACACGTTATACGTTATTCGAAATATGTAATACGTAATACGTTTTACGATATTCGTTATACGTTCTTCGTTACACGTTATACGTTATACGTTATGCGTTATACGTTTTACGTTATTCGTGATACGTTATACGTTATACGTTATACGTCATACGGTATACGTTATACGTTATACGTTATACGTTATACGTTATACGTTATACGTTATACGTTATACGTTATACGTTATACGTTATACGTTATACGTTATACGTTATATGTTATACGTTATACGTTATACGTTATACGTTATACGTTACATGCTATACGTTATACGTTATACGTTATACGTTATACGTTACACGTTATACGTTATACGTTATACGTTATACGTTATACGTTATACGTTAAACGTTATACGTTATACGTTATACGTTATACGTTATACGTTATACGTTATACGTTATACGTTATACGTTATACGTAATACGTTATACGTTATACGTTATACGTTATACGTTATACGTTATACGTTATACGTTATACGTTATACGTTATACGTTATACGTTATACGTCAAAGGTTATACGTTATACGTTATACGTTATACGTCATACGTTATACGTTATACGTTATACGTTATACGTTATACGTTATACGTTATACGTTATACGTGATAAGTTATACGTTACATGCTATACGTTATACGTTATACGTTATACGTTGTACGTTATACGTTATACGTTATACGTTATACGTTATACGTTATACGTTATACGTTATACGTTATACGTTATACGTTATACGTTATACGTTATACGTTATACGTTATACGTTAGACGTTATACGTTATGCGTTATACGTTATACGTTATACGTTATACGTTATACGTTATACGTTATACGTTATACGTTATACGTAATACGTTATACGTTATACGTTATACGTTATACGTTATACGTTATACGTTATACGTTATACGTCAAAGGTTATACGTTATACGTTATACGTTTTACGTTATACGTTATACGTTATACGTTATACGTTATACGTTATACCTTATAAGTTATACGTCATAAGTTATACGATACACGTTATACGTTATTCGAAATATGTAATACGTAATACGTTTTACGATATTCGTTATACGTTCTTCGTTACAAGTTATACGTTATACGTTATGCGTTATACGTTTTACGTTATTCGTGATACGTTATACGTTATACGTTATACGTTATACGGTATACGTTATACGTTACACGTTACACGTTATACGTTATACGTTATACGTTATACGTTATACGTTATACGTTATACGTTATACGTTATACGTTATATGTTATACGTTATACGTTATACGTTATACGTTATACGTTACATGCTATACGTTATACGTTATACGTTATACGTTATACGTTACACGTTATACGTTATACGTTATACGTTATACGTTATACGTTATACGTTATACGTTATACGTTATACGTTATACGTTATACGTTATACGTTATACGTTATACGTTATACGTTATACGTTATACGTTATACGTTATACGTTATACGTTATACGTTATACGTTATACGTTATACGTTATACGTTATACGTTATACGTTATACGATATTAGTTATACGTTATACGTTATACGTTATACGTTATACGTTATACGTTATACGTTATACGTGATAAGTTATACGTTACATGCTATACGTTATACGTTATACGTTATACGTTGTACGTTATACGTTATACGTTATACGTTAGATGTTATACGTTATACGTTATACGTTATACGTTATACGATATTAGTTATACGTTATACGTTATACGTTATACGTTATACGTTATACGTTATACGTTATACGTGATAAGTTATACGTTACATGCTATACGTTATACGTTATACGTTATACGTTGTACGTTATACGTTATACGTTATAAGTTATACGTTATACGATATACGTCATACGTTATACGTTATACGTTACACGTTATACGTTAGATGTTATACGTTATACGTTATACGTTATACGTTATACGTTATACGTTATACGTTATACGTTATACGTTATACGTTATACGTTATACGTTATACGTTATACGTTATACGTTATACGTTATACGTCATTCGTTATACGTCATACGTTATTCGTTATACGTTATACGTTATACGTTATACGTTATACGTTATACGTTATACGTTAGATGTTATACGTTATACGTTATACGTTATACGTTATACGTTATACGTTATTAGTTATACGTTATACGTTATACGTTATACGTTATACGTTATACGTTATACGTTATACGTGATAAGTTATACGTTACATGCTATACGTTATACGTTATACGTTATACGTTGTACGTTATACGTTATACGTTATAAGTTATACGTTATACGATATACGTCATACGTTATACGTCATACGTTGTTCGTTATACGTTATACGTTACACGTTATACGTTATACGTTATACGTTATTCTTTATACGTTATACGTTATATGTTATACGTTATACGTCATACGTTATACGTTATACGTTATACGTTAAACGTTATACGTTATACGTTATACGTTATACGTTATACGTTATACGTTATACGTTATACGTTATACGTTATACGTAATACGTTATACGTTATACGTTATACGTTATACGTTATACGTTATACGTTATACGTTATACGTTATACGTTATACGTTATACGTTATACGTCAAAGGTTATACGTTATACGTTATACGTTATACGTCATACGTTATACGTTATACGTTATACGTTATACGTTATACGTTATACGTTATACGTTATACGTGATAAGTTATACGTTACATGCTATACGTTATACGTTATACGTTATACGTTGTACGTTATACGTTATACGTTATACGTTATACGTTATACGTTATACGTTATACGTTATACGTTATACGTTATACGTTATACGTTATACGTTATACGTTATACGTTATACGTTATACGTTATACGTTAGACGTTATACGTTATGCGTTATACGTTATACGTTATACGTTATACGTTATACGTTATACGTTATACGTTATACGTTATACGTAATACGTTATACGTTATACGTTATACGTTATACGTTATACGTTATACGTTATACGTTATACGTTATACGTTAGACGTTATACGTTATACGTTATACGTTATACGTTATACGTTATACGTTATACCTTATAAGTTATACGTCATAAGTTATACGATACACGTTATACGTTATTCGAAATATGTAATACGTAATACGTTTTACGATATTCGTTATACGTTCTTCGTTACACGTTATACGTTATACGTTATGCGTTATACGTTTTACGTTATTCGTGATACGTTATACGTTATACGTTATACGTCATACGGTATACGTTATACGTTATACGTTATACGTTATACGTTATACGTTATACGTTATACGTTATACGTTATACGTTATATGTTATACGTTATACGTTATACGTTATACGTTATACGTTATACGTTACATGCTATACGTTATACGTTATACGTTATACGTTATACGTTACACGTTATACGTTATACGTTATACGTTATACGTTATACGTTATACGTTATACGTTATACGTTATACGTTATACGTTATACGTTATACGTTATACGTTATACGTTATACGTTATACGTAATACGTTATACGTTATACGTTATACGTTATACGTTATACGTTATACGTTATACGTTATACGTTATACGTTATACGTTATACGTCAAAGGTTATACGTTATACGTTATACGTTATACGTCATACGTTATACGTTATACGTTATACGTTATACGTTATACGTTATACGTTATACGTTATACGTGATAAGTTATACGTTACATGCTATACGTTATACGTTATACGTTATACGTTGTACGTTATACGTTACACGTTATACGTTATACGTTATACGTTATACGTTATACGTTATACGTTATACGTTATACGTTATACGTTATACGTTATACGTTATACGTTATACGTTATACGTTATACGTTATACGTTATACGTTATACGTTATACGTTATACGTTATACGTCAAAGGTTATACGTTATACGTTATACGTTTTACGTTATACGTTATACGTTATACGTTATACGTTATACGTTATACCTTATAAGTTATACGTCATAAGTTATACGATACACGTTATACGTTATTCGAAATATGTAATACGTAATACGTTTTACGATATTCGTTATACGTTCTTCGTTACAAGTTATACGTTATACGTTATGCGTTATACGTTTTACGTTATTCGTGATACGTTATACGTTATACGTTATACGTTATACGGTATACGTTATACGTTACACGTTACACGTTATACGTTATACGTTATACGTTATACGTTATACGTTATACGTTATACGTTATACGTTATATGTTATACGTTATACGTTATACGTTATACGTTATACGTTACATGCTATACGTTATACGTTATACGTTATACGTTATACGTTACACGTTATACGTTATACGTTATACGTTATACGTTATACGTTATACGTTATACGTTATACGTTATACGTTATACGTTATACGTTATACGTTATACGTTATACGTTATACGTTATACGTTATACGTTATACGTTATACGTTATACGTTATACGTTATACGTTATACGTTATACGTTATACGTCAAAGGTTATACGTTATACGTTATACGTTATGCGTTATACGTTATACGTTATACGTTATACGTTATACGTTATACGTTATACGTTATACGTTGTACGTTACACGTTATACGTTATGCGTTATACGTTATACGTTATACGTAATTCGTAATACGTTATACCTGATACGTTATACGTTCTACGTTATACGTTATACGTTATACGTTATACGTTATACGTTATACGTTATACGTTATACGTTATACGTTATACGTTATACGTTATATGCTATACGTTATACGTTATACGTTATACGTTGTACGTTATACGTTATACGTTATACGTTGTACGTTATACGTTATACGTTATACGTCATACGTTATACGTCATACGTTATTCGTTTTACGTGATACGTTATACGTTATACGTTATACGTTACATGCTATACGTTATACGTTATACGTTATACCTTGTACGTTATACGTTATACGTTATACGTTATACGTTATACGTTATACGTTGTACGTTATACGTTATACGTCATACGTTATACGTTATACGTTATACGTCATTCGTTATACGTCATACGTTATTCGTTATACGTTATACGTTATACGTTATACGTTATACGTTATACGTTATACGTTATACGTTATTCTTTATACGTTATATGTTATACGTTATACGTTATACGTCATACGTTATACGTTATACGTTATACGTTATACGTTATACGTTATACGTTATACGTTATACGTTATACGTTATACGTTATACGTTACACGTTATACGTTAGATGTTATACGTTATACGTTATACGTTATACGTTATACGTTATACGTTATACGTTATACGTTATACGTTATACGTTATACGTTAGACGTTATACGTTATACGTTATACGTTATACGTTATACGTTATACGTTATACGTTATTAGTTATACGTTATACGTTATACGTTATACGTTATACGTTATACGTTATACGTTATACGTGATAAGTTATACGTTACATGCTATACGTTATACGTTATACGTTATACGTTGTACGTTATACGTTATACGTTATAAGTTATACGTTATACGTTATACGTCATACGTTATACGTCATACGTTGTTCGTTATACGTTATACGTTATACGTTATACGTTATACGTTATACGTTATACGTTATTCTTTATACGTTATACGTTATACGTTATACGTTATACGTCATACGTTATACGTTATACGTTATACGTTATACGTTATACGTTATACGTTATACGTTATACGTTATACGTTACACGTTATACGTTATACGTTATACGTTATACGATATACGTTATACGTAATACGTTATACGTTATACATTACACGTTATAAGTGAATAGTTATACGTTATACGTTATACGTTATTCTTTATACGTTACACGTTATACGTTATACGTTATACGTCATACGTTATACGTTATACGTTATACGTTATACGTTATACGTTATACGTGATAAGTTATACGTTACATGCTATACGTTATACGTTATACGTTATACGTTGTACGTTATACGTTATACGTTATAAGTTATACGTTATACGATATACGTCATACGTTATACGTCATACGTTGTTCGTTATACGTTATACGTTACACGTTATACGTTATACGTTATACGTTATTCTTTATACGTTATACGTTATATGTTATACGTTATACGTCATACGTTATACGTTATACGTTATACGTTATACTTTATACGTTATACGTTATACGAAATATGTAATACGTAATACGTTTTACGATATTCGTTATACGTTCTTCGTTACACGTTATACGTTATACGTTTTGCATTATACGTTTTACGTTATTCGTGATACGTTATACGTTATACGTTATACGTTATACGTTATACGGTATACGTTATACGTTATACGTTATACGTTATACGTTATACGTTATACGTTATACGTTATACGTTATTAGTTATACGTTATACGTTATACGTTTTACGTTATTCGTTATACGTATTACGTTTTTCGTGATACGTGATACGTTATACGTTATACGTTATACGGCATACGTTATACGTTATACGTTATACGTTATACGTTATACGTTATACGTTATACGTTATACGTTATACGTTATACGTTATACGTTATACGTTATACGTTATACGTTTTACGTTATACGTTATACGTTATACGTTATACGTTGTACGTTATACGTTATACGTTATACGTTATACGTCATAGGTTATACGTTATACGTTATACGTTATGCGTTATACTTTATACGTTATACGTGATAAGTTATACGTTATACGTTATACGTTATTCTTTATACGTTATACGTTATACGTTATACGTTATACGTCATACGTTATACGTTATACGTTATACGTTATACGTTATACGTTATACGTTATACGTTATACGTTATACGTTATACGTTATACGTTATACGTTAGACGTTATACGTTATACGTTATACGTTATACGTTATACGTTATACGTTATACGTTATACGTTATACGTTATACGTTATACGTTATACGTTATACGTTATACGTTATACGTTATACGTTATACTTTATACGTTATACGTGATAAGTTATACGTTACATGCTATACGTTATACGTTATACGTTATACGTTGTACGTTATACGTTATACGTTATACGTTATACGTTATACGTTATACGTTGTACGTTATACGTTATACGTCATACGTTATACGTTATACGTTATACGTCATACGTTATACGTCATACGTTATTCGTTATACGTTATACGTTATACGTTCTACGTTATACGTTATACGTTATACGTTATTCTTTATACGTTATACGTTATACGTTATACGTTATACGTTATACGTTATACGTTATACGTTATACGTTATACGTTATTAGTTATACGTTATACGTTATACGTTATACGTTATACGTTATACGTTATTAGTTATACGTTATACGTTATACGTTATACGTTATACGTTATACGTTATACGTTATACGTTATACGTTATACGTTATACGTTATACGTTATACGTTATACGTCATTCGTTATACGTCATACGTTATTCGTTATACGTTATACGTTATACGTTATACGTTATACGTTATACGTTATACGTTATACGTTATACGTTATACGTTATACGTTATACGTTATACGTTATACGTTATACGTTATACGTTAGACGTTATACGTTATACGTTATACGTTATACGTTACACGTTATACGTTATACGTTATACGTTATACGTTATACGTTATACCTTATAAGTTATACGTCATAAGTTATACGATACACGTTATACGTTATTCGAAATATGTAATACGTAATACGTTTTACGATATTCGTTATACGTTCTTCGTTACACGTTATACGTTATACGTTATGCGTTATACGTTTTACGTTATTCGTGATACGTTATACGTTATACGTTATACGTCATACGGTATACGTTATACGTTATACGTTATACGTTATACGTTATACGTTATACGTTATACGTTATACGTTATACGTTATACGTTATACGTTATACGTGATAAGTTATACGTTACATGCTATACGTTATACGTTATACGTTATACGTTGTACGTTATACGTTATACGTTATACGTTATACGTTATACGTTATACGTTATACGTTATACGTTATACGTTATACGTTATACGTTATACGTTATACGTTATACGTTATACGTTAGACGTTATACGTTATGCGTTATACGTTATACGTTATACGTTATACGTTATACGTTATACGTTATACGTTATACGTTATACGTAATACGTTGTACGTTATACGTTATACGTTATACGTTATACGTTATACGTTATACGTTATACGTTATACGTTAGACGTTATACGTTATACGTTATACGTTATACGTTATACGTTATACGTTATACCTTATAAGTTATACGTCATAAGTTATACGATACACGTTATACGTTATTCGAAATATGTAATACGTAATACGTTTTACGATATTCGTTATACGTTCTTCGTTACACGTTATACGTTATACGTTATGCGTTATACGTTTTACGTTATTCGTGATACGTTATACGTTATACGTTATACGTCATACGGTATACGTTATACGTTATACGTTATACGTTATACGTTATACGTTATACGTTATACGTTGTACGTTATACGTTATATGTTATACGTTATACGTTATACGATATACGTTATACGTTACATGCTATACGTTATACGTTATACGTTATACGTTATACGTTACACGTTATACGTTATACGTTATACGTTATACGTTATACGTTATACGTTATACGTTATACGTTATACGTTATACGTTATACGTTATACGTTATACGTTATACGTTATACGTTAGACGTTATACGTTATACGTTATACGTTATACGTTATACCTTATAAGTTATACGTCATAAGTTATACGATACACGTTATACGTTATTCGAAATATGTAATACGTAATACGTTTTACGATATTCGTTATACGTTCTTCGTTACACGTTATACGTTATACGTTATGCGTTATACGTTTTACGTTATTCGTGATACGTTATACGTTATACGTTATACGTCATACGGTATACGTTATACGTTATACGTTATACGTTATACGTTATACGTTATACGTTATACGTTATACGTTATACGTTATACGTTATACGTGATAAGTTATACGTTACATGCTATACGTTATACGTTATACGTTATACGTTGTACGTTATACGTTATACGTTATACGTTATACGTTATACGTTATACGTTATACGTTATACGTTATACGTTATACGTTATACGTTATACGTTATACGTTATACGTTATACGTTAGACGTTATACGTTATGCGTTATACGTTATACGTTATACGTTATACGTTATACGTTATACGTTATACGTTATACGTTATACGTAATACGTTATACGTTATACGTTATACGTTATACGTTATACGTTATACGTTATACGTTATACGTTATACGTTAGACGTTATACGTTATACGTTATACGTTATACGTTATACGTTATACGTTATACCTTATAAGTTATACGTCATAAGTTATACGATACACGTTATACGTTATTCGAAATATGTAATACGTAATACGTTTTACGATATTCGTTATACGTTCTTCGTTACACGTTATACGTTATACGTTATGCGTTATACGTTTTACGTTATTCGTGATACGTTATACGTTATACGTTATACGTCATACGGTATACGTTATACGTTATACGTTATACGTTATACGTTATACGTTATACGTTATACGTTATACGTTATACGTTATATGTTATACGTTATACGTTATACGATATACGTTATACGTTACATGCTATACGTTATACGTTATACGTTATACGTTATACGTTACACGTTATACGTTATACGTTATACGTTATACGTTATACGTTATACGTTATACGTTATACGTTATACGTTATACGTTATACGTTATACGTTATACGTTATACGTTATACGTTATACGTAATACGTTATACGTTATACGTTATACGTTATACGTTATACGTTATACGTTATACGTTATACGTTATACGTTATACGTTATACGTCAAAGGTTATACGTTATACGTTATACGTTATGCGTCATACGTTATACGTTATACGTTATACGTTATACGTTATACGTTATACGTTATACGTTATACGTGATAAGTTATACGTTACATGCTATACGTTATACGTTATACGTTATACGTTGTACGTTATACGTTATACGTTATACGTTATACGTTATACGTTATACGTTATACGTTATACGTTATACGTTATACGTTATACGTTATACGTTATACGTTATACGTTATACGTTATACGTTATACGTTATACGTTATACGTTATACGTTATACGTTATACGTCAAAGGTTATACGTTATACGTTATACGTTTTACGTTATACGTTATACGTTATACGTTATACGTTATACGTTATACGTTATACCTTATAAGTTATACGTCATAAGTTATACGATACACGTTATACGTTATTCGAAATATGTAATACGTAATACGTTTTACGATATTCGTTATACGTTCTTCGTTACAAGTTATACGTTATACGTTATGCGTTATACGTTTTACGTTATTCGTGATACGTTATACGTTATACGTTATACGTTATACGGTATACGTTATACGTTACACGTTACACGTTATACGTTATACGTTATACGTTATACGTTATACGTTATACGTTATACGTTATACGTTATATGTTATACGTTATACGTTATACGTTATACGTTATACGTTACATGCTATACGTTATACGTTATACGTTATACGTTATACGTTACACGTTATACGTTATACGTTATACGTTATACGTTATACGTTATACGTTATACGTTATACGTTATACGTTATACGTTATACGTTATACGTTATACGTTATACGTTATACGTTATACGTTATACGTTATACGTTATACGTTATACGTTATACGTTATACGTTATACGTTATACGTTATACGTCAAAGGTTATACGTTATACGTTATACGTTATGCGTTATACGTTATACGTTATACGTTATACGTTATACGTTATACGTTATACGTTATACGTTGTACGTTACACGTTATACGTTATGCGTTATACGTTATACGTTATACGTAATTCGTAATACGTTATACCTGATACGTTATACGTTCTACGTTATACGTTATACGTTATACGTTATACGTTATACGTTATACGTTATACGTTATACGTTATACGTTATATGCTATACGTTATACGTTATACGTTATACGTTGTACGTTATACGTTATACGTTATACGTTGTACGTTATACGTTATACGTTATACGTCATACGTTATACGTCATACGTTATTCGTTTTACGTGATACGTTATACGTTATACGTTATACGTTATACGTTATTCTTTATACGTTATACGTTATACGTTATACGTTATACGTCATACGTTATACGTTATACGTTATACGTTATACGTTATACGTTATACGTTACATGCTATACGTTATACGTTATACGTTATACCTTGTACGTTATACGTTATACGTTATACGTTATACGTTATACGTTATACGTTATACGTTGTACGTTATACGTTATACGTCATACGTTATACGTTATACGTTATACGTCATTCGTTATACGTCATACGTTATTCGTTATACGTTATACGTTATACGTTATACGTTATACGTTATACGTTATACGTTATACGTTATTCTTTATACGTTATATGTTATACGTTATACGTTATACGTCATACGTTATACGTTATACGTTATACGTTATACGTTATACGTTATACGTTATACGTTATACGTTATACGTTATACGTTATACGTTACACGTTATACGTTAGATGTTATACGTTATACGTTATACGTTATACGTTATACGTTATACGTTACACGTTATACGTTATACGTTATACGTTATACGTTATACGTTAGACGTTATACGTTATACGTTATACGTTATACGTTATACGTTATACGTTATACGTTATTAGTTATACGTTATACGTTATACGTTATACGTTATACGTTATACGTTATACGTTATACGTGATAAGTTATACGTTACATGCTATACGTTATACGTTATACGTTATACGTTGTACGTTATACGTTATACGTTATAAGTTATACGTTATACGTTATACGTCATACGTTATACGTCATACGTTGTTCGTTATACGTTATACGTTATACGTTATACGTTATACGTTATACGTTATACGTTATTCTTTATACGTTATACGTTATACGTTATACGTTATACGTTATACGTCATACGTTATACGTTATACGTTATACGTTATACGTTATACGTTATACGTTATACGTTATACGTTATACGTTACACGTTATACGTTATACGTTATACGTTATACGATATACGTTATACGTAATACGTTATACGTTATACATTACACGTTATACGTGAATAGTTATACGTTATACGTTATACGTTATTCTTTATACGTTACACGTTATACGTTATACGTTATACGTCATACGTTATACGTTATACGTTATACGTTATACGTTATACGTTATACGTGATAAGTTATACGTTACATGCTATACGTTATACGTTATACGTTATACGTTGTACGTTATACGTTATACGTTATAAGTTATACGTTATACGATATACGTCATACGTTATACGTCATACGTTGTTCGTTATACGTTATACGTTACACGTTATACGTTATACGTTATACGTTATTCTTTATACGTTATACGTTATATGTTATACGTTATACGTCATACGTTATACGTTATACGTTATACGTTATACTTTATACGTTATACGTTATACGAAATATGTAATACGTAATACGTTTTACGATATTCGTTATACGTTCTTCGTTACACGTTATACGTTATACGATTTGCATTATACGTTTTACGTTATTCGTGATACGTTATACGTTATACGTTATACGTTATACGTTATACGGTATACGTTATAGGTTATACGTTATACGTTATACGTTATACGTTATACGTTATACGTTATACGTTATTAGTTATACGTTATACGTTATACGTTTTACGTTATTCGTTATACGTATTACGTTTTTCGTGATACGTGATACGTTATACGTTATACGTTATACGGCATACGTTATACGTTATACGTTATACGTTATACGTTATACGTTATACGTTATACGTTATACGTTATACGTTATACGTTATACGTTATACGTTATACGTTATACGTTTTACGTTATACGTTATACGTTATACGTTATACGTTGTACGTTATACGTTATACGTTATACGTTATACGTCATAGGTTATACGTTATACGTTATACGTTATGCGTTATACTTTATACGTTATACGTGATAAGTTATACGTTATACGTTATACGTTATTCTTTATACGTTATACGTTATACGTTATACGTTATACGTCATACGTTAAACGTTATACGTTATACGTTATACGTTATACGTTATACGTTATACGTTATACGTTATACGTTATACGTTATACGTTATACGTTATACGTTATACGTTATACGTTATACGTTATACGTTATACGTTATACGTTATACGTTATACGTTATACGTTATACGTTATACGTTATACGTTATACGTTATACGTTATACGTTATACGTTATACGTTATACTTTATACGTTATACGTGATAAGTTATACGTTACATACTATACGTTATACGTTATACGTTATACGTTGTACGTTATACGTTATACGTTATACGTTATACGTTATACGTTATACGTTGTACGTTATACGTTATACGTCATACGTTATACGTTATACGTTATACGTCATACGTTATACGTCATACGTTATTCGTTATACGTTATACGTTATACGTTCTACGTTATACGTTATACGTTATACGTTATTCTTTATACGTTATACGTTATACGTTATACGTTATACGTTATACGTTATACGTTATACGTTATACGTTATACGTTATTAGTTATACGTTATACGTTATACGTTATACGTTATACGTTATACGTTATTAGTTATACGTTATACGTTATACGTTATACGTTATACGTTATACGTTATACGTTATACGTTATACGTTATACGTTATACGTTATACGTTATACGTTATACGTCATTCGTTATACGTCATACGTTATTCGTTATACGTTATACGTTATACGTTATACGTTATACGTTATACGTTATACGTTATACGTTATTCTTTATACGTTATACGTTATACGTAATACGTTATACGTCATACGTTATACGTTATACGTTATACGTTATACGTTATACGTTATACGTTATACGTTATACGTTATACGTTACACGTTATACGTTAGATGTTATACGTTATACGTTATACGTTATACGTTATACGTTATACGTTATACGTTATACGTTATGCGTTATACGTTATACGTTAGACGTTATACGTTATACGTTATACGTTATACGTTATACGTTATACGTTATTAGTTATACGTTATACGTTATACGTTATACGTTATACGTTACACGTTATACGTTATACGTTATACGTGATAAGTTATACGTTACATGCTATACGTTATACGTTATACGTTATACGTTGTACGTTATACGTTATACGTTATAAGTTATACGTTATACGATATACGTCATACGTTATACGTCATACGTTGTTCGTTATACGTTATACGTTATACGTTATACGTTATACGTTATACGTAATACGTTATACGTTATACGTTATACGTTATACGTTATACGTTATACGTTATACGTTATACGTTATACGTTAGACGTTATACGTTATACGTTATACGTTATACGTTATACGTTATACGTTATACCTTATAAGTTATACGTCATAAGTTATACGATACACGTTATACGTTATTCGAAATATGTAATACGTAATACGTTTTACGATATTCGTTATACGTTCTTCGTTACACGTTATTCTTTATACGTTACACGTTATACGTTATACGTTATACGTCATACGTTATACGTTATACGTTATACGTTATACGTTATACGTTATACGTGATAAGTTATACGTTACATGCTATACGTTATACGTGAATAGTTATACGTTATACGTTATACGTTATACGTTATTCTTTATACGTTACACGTTATACGTTATACGTTATACGTCATACGTTATACGTTATACGTTATACGTTATACGTTATACGTTATACGTTATACGTGATAAGTTATACGTTACATGCTATACGTTATACGTTATACGTTATACGTTGTACGTTATACGTTATACGTTATACGTTATACGTTATACGTTATACGTCATACGTTATACGTCATACGTTATTCGTTATACGTTATACGTTATACGTTATACGTTATACGTTATACGTTATACGTTATACGTTATTCTTTATACGTTATACGTTATACGTTATACGTTATACATCATACGTTATACGTTATACGTTATACGTTATACGTTATACGTTATACGTTATACGTTATACGTTATACGTGAAACGTTATACGTTATACGTTATACGTTATTCGTTATACGTTATACGTTATGCGTTATACGTTATACGTTATACGTTATACGTTATACGTTATACGTTATACGTTATACGTTATACGTTATACGTAATACGTTATACGTTATACGTTATACGTTATACGTTATACGTTATACGTTATACGTTATACGTTATACGTTATACGTTAGACGTTATACGTTATACGTTATACGTTATACGTTATACGTTATACCTTATAAGTTATACGTCATAAGTTATACGATACACGTTATACGTTATTCGAAATATGTAATACGTAATACGTTTTACGATATTCGTTATACGTTCTTCGTTACAAGTTATACGTTATACGTTATGCGTTATACGTTTTACGTTATTCGTGATACGTTATACGTTATACGTTATACGTTATACGGTATACGTTATACGTTATACGTTATACGTTATACGTTATACGTTATACGTTATACGTTATACGTTATACGTTATACGTTATACGTTATATGTTATACGTTATACGTTATACGTTATACGTTATACGTTACATGCTATACGTTATACGTTATACGTTATACGTTATACGTTACACGTTATACGTTATACGTTATACGTTATACGTTATACGTTATACGTTATACGTTATACGTTATACGTTATACGTTATACGTTATACGTTATACGTTATACGTTATACGTTACACGTTATACGTTATGCGTTATACGTTATACGTTATACGTTATACGTAATTCGTAATACGTTATACCTGATACGTTATACGTTCTACGTTATACGTTATACGTTATACGTTATACGTTATACGTTATACGTTATACGTTATACGTTATACGTTATATGCTATACGTTATACGTTATACGTTATACGTTGTACGTTATACGTTATACGTTATACGTTGTACGTTATACGTTATACGTTATACGTCATACGTTATACGTCATACGTTATTCGTTTTACGTTATACGTTATACGTTATACGTTATACGTTATACGTTATTCTTTATACGTTATACGTTATACGTTATACGTTATACGTCATACGTTATACGTTATACGTTATACGTTATACGTTATACGTTATACGTTACTTGCTATACGTTATACGTTATACGTTATACGTTGTACGTTATACATTATACGTTATACGTTATACGTTATACGTTATACGTTGTACGTTATACGTTATACGTCATACGTTATACGTTATACGTTATACGTTATTCGTTATACGTCATAGGTTATACGTTATACGTTATACGTTATGCGTTATACTTTATACGTTATACGTGATAAGTTATACGTTATACGTTATACGTTATTCTTTATACGTTATACGTTATACGTTATACGTTATACGTCATACGTTATACGTTATACGTTATACGTTATACGTCATACGTTATACGTTATACGTTATACGTTATACGTTGTACGTTATACGTTATACGTTATACGTTATACGTTATATGCTATACGTTATACGTTATACGTTATACGTTGTACGTTATACGTTATACGTTATACGTTGTACGTTATACGTTATACGTTATACGTCATACGTTATACGTCATACGTTATTCGTTTTACGTTATACGTTATACGTTATACGTTATACGTCATACGTTATACGTCATACGTTATACGTTATACGTTATACGTTATACGTTATACGTTATACGTTACACGTTATACGTTAGATGTTATACGTTATACGTTATACGTTATACGTTATACGTTATACGTTATACGTTATACGTTATACGTTATACGTTATACGTTAGACGTTATACGTTATACGTTATACGTTATACGTTATACGTTATACGTCATTAGTTATACGTTATACGTTATACGTTATACGTTATACGTTATACGTTATACGTTATACGTGATAAGTTATACGTTACATGCTATACGTTATACGTTATACGTTATACGTTGTACGTTATACGTTATACGTTATAAGTTATGCGTTATACGTTATACGTCATACGTTATACGTCATACGTTTTTCGTTATACGTTATACGTTACACGTTATACGTTATACGTTATACGTTATTCTTTATACGTTATACGTTATATGTTATACGTTATACGTCATACGTTATACGTTATACGTTATACGTTATACTTTATACGTTATACGTTATACGAAATATGTAATACGTAATACGTTTTACGATATTCGTTATACGTTCTTCGTTACACGTTATACGTTATACGTTTTGCATTATACGTTTTACGTTATTCGTGATACGTTATACGTTATACGTTATACGTTATACGTTATACGGTATACGTTATACGTTATACGTTATACGTTATACGCTATACGTTATACGTTATACGCTATACGTTATACGTAATATGTAATGCTTCATACGTTTTACGTTATTCGTTATACGTATTACGTTTTTCGTGATACGTGATACGTTATACGTTATACGTTATACGGCATACGTTATACGTTATACGTTATACGTTATACGTTATACGTTATACGTTATACGTTATACGTTATACGTTATACGTTATACGTTATACGTTGTACGTTATACGTTATACGTTATACGTTATACGTTATACGTTATACGTTATACGTTATACGTTTTACGTTATACGTTATACGTTATACGTTATACGTTATACGTTATACGTTGTACGTTATACGTTATACGTTATACGTTATACGTTATACGTTATACGTTATACGTTATACGTTATACGTCATACGTTATACGTCATACGTTATTCGTTATACGTTATACGTTATACGTTATACGTTATACGTTATACGTTATACGTTATACGTTATACGTTATACGTCATAGGTTATACGTTATACGTTATACGTTATGCGTTATACTTTATACGTTATACGTGATAAGTTATACGTTATACGTTATACGTTATTCTTTATACGTTATACGTTATACGTTATACGTTACACGTTATATGTTATACGTTATACGTTATACGATATACGTTATACGTTATACGTTATACGTTATACGTTATACGTTATACGTTATACGTTATACGTTATACGTTATACGTTATACGTTATACGTTATACGTTATACGTTATACGTAATACGTTATACGTCATACGTTATACGTCATAGGTTATACGTTATACGTTATACGTTATGCGTTATACTTTATACGTTATACGTGATAAGTTATACGTTATACGTTATACGTTATTCTTTATACGTTATACGTTATACGTTATACGTTATACGTCATACGTTATACGTTATACGTTATACGTTATACGTTATACGTTATACGTTATACGTTATACGTTATACGTTATACGTTATACGTTATACGTTATACGTTATACGTTATACGTTATACGTTATACGTTATACGTTATACGTTATACGTTATACGTTATACGTCATAGGTTATACGTTATACGTTATACGTTATGCGTTATACTTTATACGTTATACGTGATAAGTTATACGTTATACGTTATACGTTATTCTTTATACGTTATACGTTATACGTTATACGTTATACGTCATACGTTATACGTTATACGTTATACGTTATACGTTATACGTTATACGTTATACGTTATACGTTATACGTTATACGTTATACGTTAGACGTTATACGTTATACGTTATACGTTATACGTTATACGTTATACGTTATACGTTATACGTTATACGTTATACGTTATACGTTATACGTTATACGTTATACGTTATACGTTATACGTTATACGTTATACGTTATACTTTATACGTTATACGTTATACGTGATAAGTTATACGTTACATGCTATACGTTATACGTTATACGTTATTCTTTATACGTTATACGTTATATGTTATACGTTATACGTCATACGTTATACGTTATACGTTATACGTTATACTTTATACGTTATACGTTATACGAAATATGTAATACGTAATACGTTTTACGATATTCGTTATACGTTCTTCGTTACACGTTATACGTTATACGTTTTGCATTATACGTTTTACGTTATTCGTGATACGTTATACGTTATACGTTATACGTTATACGTTATACGGTATACGTTATACGTGATAAGTTATACGTTACATGCTATACGTTATACGTTATACGTTATTCTTTATACGTTATACGTTATATGTTATACGTTATACGTCATACGTTATACGTTATACGTTATACGTTATACTTTATACGTTATACGTTATACGAAATATGTAATACGTAATACGTTTTACGATATTCGTTATACGTTCTTCGTTACACGTTATACGTTATACGTTTTGCATTATACGTTTTACGTTATTCGTGATACGTTATACGTTATACGTTATACGTTATACGTTATAACGGTATACGTTATACGTTATACGTTATACGTTATACGCTATACGTTATACGTTATACGCTATACGTTATACGTAATATGTAATGCTTCATACGTTTTACGTTATTCGTTATACGTATTACGTTTTTCGTGATACGTGATACGTTATACGTTATACGTTATACGGCATACGTTATACGTTATACGTTATACGTTATACGTTATACGTTATACGTTATACGTTATACGTTATACGTTATACGTTATACGTTATACGTTGTACGTTATACGTTATACGTTATACGTTATACGTTATACGTTATACGTTATACGTTATACGTTTTACGTTATACGTTATACGTTATACGTTATACGTTATACGTTATACGTTGTACGTTATACGTTATACGTCATACGTTATACGTCATACGTTATTCGTTATACGTTATACGTTATACGTTATACGTTATACGTTATACGTTATACGTTATACGTTATACGTCATAGGTTATACGTTATACGTTATACGTTATGCGTTATACTTTATACGTTATACGTGATAAGTTATACGTTATACGTTATACGTTATTCTTTATACGTTATACGTTATACGTTATACGTTACACGTTATATGTTATACGTTATACGTTATACGATATACGTTATACGTTATACGTTATACGTTATACGTTATACGTTATACGTTATACGTTATACGTTATACGTTATACGTTATACGTTATACGTTATACGTTATACGTTATACGTCATACGTTATACGTCATAGGTTATACGTTATACGTTATACGTTATGCGTTATACTTTATACGTTATACGTGATAAGTTATACGTTATACGTTATACGTTATTCTTTATACGTTATACGTTATACGTTATACGTTATACGTCATACGTTATACGTTATACGTTATACGTTATACGTTATACGTTATACGTTATACGTTATACGTTATACGTTATACGTTATACGTTATACGTTATACGTTATACGTTATACGTTATACGTTATACGTTATACGTTATACGTTATACGTTATACGTTATACGTCATAGGTTATACGTTATACGTTATACGTTATGCGTTATACTTTATACGTTATACGTGATAAGTTATACGTTATACGTTATACGTTATTCTTTATACGTTATACGTTATACGTTATACGTTACACGTTATATGTTATACGTTATACGTTATACGATATACGTTATACGTTATACGTTATACGTTATACGTTATACGTTATACGTTATACGTTATACGTTATACTTTATACGTTATACGTTATACGTGATAAGTTATACGTTACATGCTATACGTTATACGTTATACGTTATTCTTTATACGTTATACGTTATATGTTATACGTTATACGTCATACGTTATACGTTATACGTTATACGTTATACTTTATACGTTATACGTTATACGAAATATGTAATACGTAATACGTTTTACGATATTCGTTATACGTTCTTCGTTACACGTTATACGTTATACGTTTTGCATTATACGTTTTACGTTATTCGTGATACGTTATACGTTATACGTTATACGTTATACGTTATACGGTATACGTTATACGTTATACGTTATACGTTATACGCTATACGTTATACGTTATACGCTATACGTTATACGTAATATGTAATGCTTCATACGTTTTACGTTATTCGTTATACGTATTACGTTTTTCGTGATACGTGATACGTTATACGTTATACGTTATACGGCATACGTTATACGTTATACGTTATACGTTATACGTTATACGTTATACGTTATACGTTATACGTTATACGTTATACGTTATACGTTATACGTTGTACGTTATACGTTATACGTTATACGTTATACGTTATACGTTATACGTTATACGTTATACGTTTTACGTTATACGTTATACGTTATACGTTATACGTTATACGTTATACGTTGTACGTTATACGTTATACGTTATACGTTATACGTTATACGTTATACGTTATACGTTATACGTTATACGTCATACGTTATACGTCATACGTTATTCGTTATACGTTATACGTTATACGTTATACGTTATACGTTATACGTTATACGTTATACGTTATACGTCATAGGTTATACGTTATACGTTATACGTTATGCGTTATACTTTATACGTTATACGTGATAAGTTATACGTTATACGTTATACGTTATTCTTTATACGTTATACGTTATACGTTATACGTTACACGTTATATGTTATACGTTATACGTTATACGATATACGTTATACGTTATACGTTATACGTTATACGTTATACGTTATACGTTATACGTTATACGTTATACGTTATACGTTATACGTTATACGTTATACGTTATACGTTATACGTTATACGTTATACGTTATACGTCATACGTTATACGTCATAGGTTATACGTTATACGTTATACGTTATGCGTTATACTTTATACGTTATACGTGATAAGTTATACGTTATACGTTATACGTTATTCTTTATACGTTATACGTTATACGTTATACGTTATACGTCATACGTTATACGTTATACGTTATACGTTATACGTTATACGTTATACGTTATACGCTATACGTTATACGTTATACGTTATACGTTAGACGTTATACGTTATACGTTATACGTTATACGTTATACGTTATACGTTATACGTTATACGTTATACGTTATACGTTATACGTTATACGTTATACGTTATACGTTATACGTTATACTTTATACGTTATACGTTATACGTGATAAGTTATACGTTACATGCTATACGTTATACGTTATACGTTATACGTTATACGTTATACGTTATACGTTATACGTTATACGTTGTACGTTATACGTTATACGTCATACGTTATACGTTATACGTTATACGTCATACGTTATACGTCATACGTTATTCGTTATACGTTATACGTTATACGTTATACGTTATACGTTATACGTTATACGTTATTCTTTATACGTTATACGTTATACGTTATACGTTATACGTCATACGTTATACGTTATACGTTATACGTTATACGTTATACGTTATACGTTATACGTTATACGTTATACGTTACACGTTATACGTTATACGTTATACGTTATACGTTATTCTTTATACGTTATACGTTATACGTTATACGTTATACATCATACGTTATACGTTATACGTTATACGTTATACGTTATACGTTATACGTTATACGTGAAACGTTATACGTTATACGTTATACGTTATTCGTTATACGTTATACGTTATGCGTTATACGTTATACGTTATACGTTATACGTTATACGTTATACGTTATACGTAATACGTTATACGTTATACGTTATACGTTATACGTTATACGTTATACGTTATACGTTATACGTTATACGTTATACGTTAGACGTTATACGTTATACGTTATACGTTATACGTTATACGTTATACCTTATAAGTTATACGTCATAAGTTATACGATACACGTTATACGTTATTCGAAATATGTAATACGTAATACGTTTTACGATATTCGTTATACGTTCTTCGTTACAAGTTATACGTTATACGTTATGCGTTATACGTTTTACGTTATTCGTGATACGTTATACGTTATACGTTATACGTTATACGGTATACGTTATACGTTATACGTTATACGTTATACGTTATACGTTATACGTTATACGTTATACGTTATACGTTATATGTTATACGTTATACGTTATACGTTATACGTTATACGTTACATGCTATACGTTATACGTTATACGTTATACGTTATACGTTACATGTTATACGTTATACGTTATACGTCAAAGGTTATACGTTATACGTTATACTTTATGCGTTATACGTTATACGTTATACGTTATTCGTTATACGTTATACGTTATACGTTATACGTTATACGTTATACGTTATACGTTATACGTTATACGTCATAGGTTATACGTTATACGTTATACGTTATGCGTTATACTTTATACGTTATACGTGATAAGTTATACGTTATACGTTATACGTTATTCTTTATACGTTATACGTTATACGTTATACGTTACACGTTATATGTTATACGTTATACGTTATACGATATACGTTATACGTTATACGTTATACGTTATACGTTATACGTTATACGTTATACGTTATACGTTATACGTTATACGTTATACGTTATACGTTATACGTTATACGTTATACGTTATACGTTATACGTTATACGTCATACGTTATACGTCATAGGTTATACGTTATACGTTATACGTTATGCGTTATACTTTATACGTTATACGTGATAAGTTATACGTTATACGTTATACGTTATTCTTTATACGTTATACGTTATACGTTATACGTTATACGTCATACGTTATACGTTATACGTTATACGTTATACGTTATACGTTATACGTTATACGCTATACGTTATACGTTATACGTTATACGTTAGACGTTATACGTTATACGTTATACGTTATACGTTATACGTTATACGTTATACGTTATACGTTATACGTTATACGTTATACGTTATACGTTATACGTTATACGTTATACGTTATACTTTATACGTTATACGTTATACGTGATAAGTTATACGTTACATGCTATACGTTATACGTTATACGTTATACGTTATACGTTATACGTTATACGTTATACGTTGTACGTTATACGTTATACGTCATACGTTATACGTTATACGTTATACGTCATACGTTATACGTCATACGTTATTCGTTATACGTTATACGTTATACGTTATACGTTATACGTTATACGTTATACGTTATTCTTTATACGTTATACGTTATACGTTATACGTTATACGTCATACGTTATACGTTATACGTTATACGTTATACGTTATACGTTATACGTTATACGTTATACGTTATACGTTATACGTTACACGTTATACGTTATACGTTATACGTTATACGTTATTCTTTATACGTTATACGTTATACGTTATACGTTATACATCATACGTTATACGTTATACGTTATACGTTATACGTTATACGTTATACGTTATACGTGAAACGTTATACGTTATACGTTATACGTTATTCGTTATACGTTATACGTTATGCGTTATACGTTATACGTTATACGTTATACGTTATACGTTATACGTTATACGTAATACGTTATACGTTATACGTTATACGTTATACGTTATACGTTATACGTTATACGTTATACGTTATACGTTATACGTTAGACGTTATACGTTATACGTTATACGTTATACGTTATACGTTATACCTTATAAGTTATACGTCATAAGTTATACGATACACGTTATACGTTATTCGAAATATGTAATACGTAATACGTTTTACGATATTCGTTATACGTTCTTCGTTACAAGTTATACGTTATACGTTATGCGTTATACGTTTTACGTTATTCGTGATACGTTATACGTTATACGTTATACGTTATACGGTATACGTTATACGTTATACGTTATACGTTATACGTTATACGTTATACGTTATACGTTATACGTTATACGTTATATGTTATACGTTATACGTTATACGTTATACGTTATACGTTACATGCTATACGTTATACGTTATACGTTATACGTTATACGTTACATGTTATACGTTATACGTTATACGTCAAAGGTTATACGTTATACGTTATACTTTATGCGTTATACGTTATACGTTATACGTTATACGTTATACGTTATACGTTATACGTTATACGTTATACGTTGTACGTTACACGTTATACGTTATGGGTTATACGTTATACGTTATACGTAATTCGTAATACGTTATACCTGATACGTTATACGTTCTACGTTATACGTTATACGTTATACGTTATACGTTATACGTTATACGTTATACGTTATACGTTATACGTTATACGTCATACGTTATTCGTTTTACGTTATACGTTATACGTTATACGTTATACGTTATACGTTATTCTTTATACGTTATACGTTATACGTTATACGTTATACGTCATACGTTATACGTTATACGTTATACGTTATACGTTATACGTTATACGTTACATGCTATACGTTATACGTTATACGTTATACGTTGTACGTTATACGTTATACGTTATACGTTATACGTTATACGTTATACGTTGTACGTTATACGTTATACGTCATACGTTATACGTTATACGTTATACGTCATTCGTTATACGTCATACGTTATTCGTTATACGTTATACGTTATACGTTATACGTTATACGTTATACGTTATACGTTATACGTTATACGTTATACGTTATACGTTATACGTTATACGTTATACGTTATACGTAATACGTTATACGTTATACGTTGTACGTTATACGTTATACGTTATACGTTATACGTTATACGTTATACGTTAGACGTTATACGTTATACGTTATACGTTATACGTTATACGTTATACCTTATAAGTTATACGTCATAAGTTATACGATACACGTTATACGTTATTCGAAATATGTAATACGTAATACGTTTTACGATATTCGTTATACGTTCTTCGTTACAAGTTATACGTTATACGTTATGCGTTATACGTTTTACGTTATTCGTGATACGTTATACGTTATACGTTATACGTTATACGGTATACGTTATACGTTATACGTTATACGTTATACGTTATACGTTATACGTTATACGTTATACGATATACGTTATACGTTATACGTTATACGTTATACGTTATACGTTATACGTTATACGTTATACGTTATACGTTATACGTTATACGTTATACGTTATACGTTATACGTCAAAGGTTATACGTTATACGTTATACGTTATGCGTTATACGTTATACGTTATACGTTATACGTTATACGTTATACGTTATACGTTATACGTTATACGTTAGACGTTATACGTTATACGTTATACGTTATACGTTATACGTTATACCTTATAAGTTATACGTCATAAGTTATACGATACACGTTATACGTTATTCGAAATATGTAATACGTAATACGTTTTACGATATTCGTTATACGTTCTTCGTTACAAGTTATACGTTATACGTTATGCGTTATACGTTTTACGTTATTCGTGATACGTTATACGTTATACGTTATACGTTATACGGTATACGTTATACGTTATACGTTATACGTTATACGTATACGTTATACGTTATACGTTATACGTTATACGTTATACGTTATACGTTATACGTTATACGTTATATGTTATACGTTATACGTTTATACGTTATACGTTATACGTTACATGCTATACGTTATACGTTATACGTTATACGTTATACGTTACACGTTATACGTTTATACGTTATGCGTTATACGTTATACGTTATACGTTATACGGTATATATTATACGTTATACGTTATACGTTATACGTTATACGTTATACGTTATACGTTATACGTATACGTTATACGTTAACGTTATACGTTATACGTTATACGTTATACGTATACGTTATACGTTATACGTTATACGTCAAAGGTTATTCGTTATACGTTATAGGTTATGCGTTATACGTTATACGTTATACGTTATACGTTATACGTTATACGTTATACGTTATACGTTGTACGTTACACGTTATACGTTATGCGTTATACGTTATACGTTATACGTAATTCGTATACGTTATACCTGATACGTTATACGTTCTACGTTATACGTTATACGTTATACGTTATACGTTATACGTTATACGTTATACGTTATACGTTATACGTTATATGCTATACGTTATACGTTATACGTTATACGTTGTACGTTATACGTTATACGTTATACGTTGTACGTTATACGTTATACGTTATACGTCATACGTTATACGTCATACGTTATTCGTTTGACGTTATACGTATACGTTATACGTTATACGTTATACGTTATTCTTTATACGTTATACGTTATACGTTATACGTTATTCTTTATACGTTATACGTTATACGTTATACGTTATACGTCATACGTTATACGTTATACGTTATACGTTATACGTTATACGTTATACGTTACATGCTATACGTTATACGTTATACGTTATACGTTATACGTTATACGTTGTACGTTATACGTTATACGTCATACGTTATACGTTATACGTTATACGTCATTCGTTATACGTTATACGTTATTCTTTATACGTTATACGTTATACGTTATACGTTATACGTCATACGTTATACGTTATACGTTATACGTTATACGTTATACGTTACACGTTATACGTTAGATGTTATACGTTATACGTTATACGTTATACGTTATACGTTATACGTTATACGTTATACGTTATACGTTATACGTTATACGTTATACGTAATACGTTATACGTTATACGTTGTACGTTATACGTTATACGTTATACGTTATACGTTATACGTTATACGTTAGACGTTATACGTTATACGTTATACGTTATACGTTATACGTTATACGTCAAAGGTTATACGTTATACGTTATACGTTATGCGTTATACGTTATACGTTATACGTTATACGTTATACGTTATACGTTATACGTTATACGTTGTACGTTACACGTTATACGTTATGCGTTATACGTTATACGTTATACGTAATTCGTAATACGTTATACCTGATACGTTATACGTTCTACGTTATACGTTATACGTTATACGTTATACGTTATACGTTATACGTTATACGTTATTCTTTATACGTTATACGTTATACGTTATACGTTATACGTCATACGTTATACGTTATACGTTATACGTTATACGTTATACGTTATACGTTACATGCTATACGTTATACGTTATACGTTATACGTTGTACGTTATACGTTATACGTTATACGTTATACGTTATACGTTATACGTTGTACGTTATACGTTATACGTCATACGTTATACGTTATACGTTATACGTCATTCGTTATACGTTATACGTTATTCTTTATACGTTATACGTTATACGTTATACGTTATACGTTATACGTTATACGTTATACGTTATACGTTATACGTTATACGTTACACGTTATACGTTAGATGTTATACGTTATACGTTATACGTTATACGTTATACGTTATACGTTATACGTTATACGTTATACGTTATACGATATACGTTATACGTTATACGTTATACGTTATATGTTATACGTTATACGTTATACGTTATACGTTATACGTTACATGCTATACGTTATACGTTATACGTTATACGTTATACGTTATACGTTACACGTTATACGTTATACGTTATACGTTATACGTTATACGTTATACGTTATACGTTATATATTATACGTTATACGTTATACGTTATACGTTATACGTTATACGTTATACGTTATACGTTATACGTTATACGTTATACGTTATACGTTATACGTTATACGTTATACGTTATACGTTATACGTTATACGTTATACGTTATACGTTATACGTCAAAGGTTATACGTTATACGTTATACGTTATGCGTTATACGTTATACGTTATACGTTATACGTTATACGTTATACGTTATACGTTATACGTTATACGTTAGACGTTATACGTTATACGTTATACGTTATACGTTATACGTTATACCTTATAAGTTATACGTCATAAGTTATACGATACACGTTATACGTTATTCGAAATATGTAATACGTAATACGTTTTACGATATTCGTTATACGTTCTTCGTTACAAGTTATACGTTATACGTTATGCGTTATACGTTTTACGTTATTCGTGATACGTTATACGTTATACGTTATACGTTATACGGTATACGTTATACGTTATACGTTATACGTTATACGTTATACGTTATACGTTATACGTTATACGTTATACGTTATACGTTATACGTTATACGTTATATGTTATACGTTATACGTTATACGTTATACGTTATACGTTACATGCTATACGTTATACGTTATACGTTATACGTTATACGTTACACGTTATACGTTATACGTTATACGTTATACGTTATACGTTATACGGTATATATTATACGTTATACGTTATACGTTATACGTTATACGTTATACGTTATACGTTATACGTTATACGTTATACGTTATACGTTATACGTTATACGTTATACGTTATACGTTATACGTTATACGTTATACGTTATACGTTATACGTTATACGTTATACGTCAAAGGTTATACGTTATACGTTATACGTTATGCGTTATACGTTATACGTTATACGTTATACGTTATACGTTATACGTTATACGTTATACGTTATACGTTGTACGTTACACGTTATACGTTATGCGTTATACGTTATACGTTATACGTAATTCGTAATACGTTATACCTGATACGTTATACGTTCTACGTTATACGTTATACGTTATACGTTATACGTTATACGTTATACGTTATACGTTATACGTTATACGTTATATGCTATACGTTATACGTTATACGTTATACGTTGTACGTTATACGTTATACGTTATACGTTGTACGTTATACGTTATACGTTATACGTCATACGTTATACGTCATACGTTATTCGTTTTACGTTATACGTTATACGTTATACGTTATACGTTATACGTTATTCTTTATACGTTATACGTTATACGTTATACGTTATACGTCATACGTTATACGTTATACGTTATACGTTATACGTTATACGTTATACGTTACATGCTATACGTTATACGTTATACGTTATACGTTGTACGTTATACGTTATACGTTATACGTTATACGTTATACGTTATACGTTGTACGTTATACGTTATACGTCATGCGTTATACGTTATACGTTATACGTCATTCGTTATACGTTATACGTTATTCTTTATACGTTATACGTTATACGTTATACGTTATACGTCATACGTTATACGTTATACGTTATACGTTATACGTTATACGTTACACGTTATACGTTAGATGTTATACGTTATACGTTATACGTTATACGTTATACGTTATACGTTATACGTTATACGTTATACGTTATACGTTATACGTTATACGTTATACGTAATACGTTATACGTTATACGTTGTACGTTATACGTTATACGTTATACGTTATACGTTATACGTTATACGTTAGACGTTATACGTTATACGTTATACGTTATACGTTATACGTTATACGTTATACGTCAAAGGTTATACGTTATACGTTATACGTTATGCGTTATACGTTATACGTTATACGTTATACGTTATACGTTATACGTTATACGTTATACGTTGTACGTTACACGTTATACGTTATGCGTTATACGTTATACGTTATACGTAATTCGTAATACGTTATACCTGATACGTTATACGTTCTACGTTATACGTTATACGTTATACGTTATACGTTATACGTTATACGTTATACGTTATACGTTATACGTTATATGCTATACGTTATACGTTATACGTTATACGTTGTACGTTATACGTTATACGTTATACGTTGTACGTTATACGTTATACGTTATACGTCATACGTTATACGTCATACGTTATTCGTTTTACGTTATACGTTATACGTTATACGTTATACGTTATACGTTATTCTTTATACGTTATACGTTATACGTTATACGTTATACGTCATACGTTATACGTTATACGTTATACGTTATACGTTATACGTTATACGTTACATGCTATACGTTATACGTTATACGTTATACGTTGTACGTTATACGTTATACGTTATACGTTATACGTTATACGTTATACGTTGTACGTTATACGTTATACGTCATACGTTATACGTTATACGTTATACGTCATTCGTTATACGTTATACGTTATTCTTTATACGTTATACGTTATACGTTATACGTTATACGTCATACGTTATACGTTATACGTTATACGTTATACGTTACACGTTATACGTTAGATGTTATACGTTATACGTTATACGTTATACGTTATACGTTATACGTTATACGTTATACGTTATACGTTATACGTTATACGTTATACGTAATACGTTATACGTTATACGTTGTACGTTATACGTTATACGTTATACGTTATACGTTATACGTTATACGTTATACGTTAGACGTTATACGTTATACGTTATACGTTATACGTTATACGTTATACCTTATAAGTTATACGTCATAAGTTATACGATACACGTTATACGTTATTCGAAATATGTAATACGTAATACGTTTTACGATATTCGTTATACGTTCTTCGTTACAAGTTATACGTTATACGTTATGCGTTATACGTTTTACGTTATTCGTGATACGTTATACGTTATACGTTATACG
The DNA here is from genome assembly GCF_051014685.1 of Ptiloglossa arizonensis. Lineage (NCBI taxonomy): Eukaryota > Metazoa > Arthropoda > Insecta > Hymenoptera > Colletidae > Ptiloglossa > Ptiloglossa arizonensis. The sequence continues at coordinate 41,824 of NW_027479860.1, forward strand.
TTATACGGTATACGTTATAAGTTATACGTTATACGTTATACGTTATACGTTATACGTTATACGTTATACGTTATACGTTAGACGTTATACGTTATACGTTATATGTTATACGTTATACGTTATACGTTATACGTTATACGTTACATGCTATACGTTATACGTTATACGTTATACGTTATACGTTACACGTTATACGTTATACGTTATACGTTATACGTTATACGTTATACGTTATACGTTATATATTATACGTTATACGTTATACGTTATACGTTATACGTTATACGTTATACGTTATACGTTATACGTTATACGTTATACGTTATACGTTATACGTTATACGTTATACGTTATACGTTATACGTCAAAGGTTATACGTTATACGTTATACGTTATGCGTTATACGTTATACGTTATACGTTATACGTTATACGTTATACGTTATACGTTATACGTTATACGTTGTACGTTACACGTTATACGTTATGCGTTATACGTTATACGTTATACGTAATTCGTAATACGTTATACCTGATACGTTATACGTTCTACGTTATACGTTATACGTTATACGTTATATGCTATACGTTATACGTTATACGTTATACGTTGTACGTTATACGTTATACGTTATACGTTGTACGTTATACGTTATACGTTATACGTCATACGTTATACGTCATACGTTATTCGTTTTACGTTATACGTTATACGTTATATGTTATACGTTATACGTTTTTCTTTATACGTTATACGTTATACGTTATACGTTATACGTCATACGTTATACGTTATACGTTATACGTTATACGTTATACGTTATACGTTACATGCTATACGTTATACGTTATACGTTATACGTTGTACGTTATACGTTATACGTTATACGTTATACGTTATACGTTATACGTTGTACGTTATACGTTATACGTCATACGTTATACGTTATACGTTATACGTCATTCGTTATACGTCATACGTTATTCGTTATACGTTATACGTTATACGTTATACGTTATACGTTATACGTTATACGTTATTCTTTATACGTTATACGTTATACGTTATACGTTATACGTCATACGTTATACGTTATACGTTATACGTTATACGTTATACGTTATACGTTATACGTTATACGTTATACGTTATACGTTACACGTTATACGTTAGATGTTATACGTTATACGTTATACGTTATACGTTATACGTTATACGTTATACGTTATACGTTATACGTTATACGTTATACGTTAGACGTTATACGTTATACGTTACACGTTATACGTTAGATGTTATACGTTATACGTTATACGTTATACGTTATACGTTATACGTTATACGTTATACGTTATACATTATACGTTATACGTTAGACGTTATACGTTATACGTTATACGTTATACGTTATACGTTATACGTTATTAGTTATACGTTATACGTTATACGTTATACGTTATACGTTATACGTTGTACGTTATACGTTATACGTTATAAGTTATACGTTATACGTTATACGTCATACGTTATACGTCATACGTTGTTCGTTATACGTTATACGTTACACGTTATACGTTATACTTTATACGTTATTCTTTATACGTTATACGTTATATGTTATACGTTATACGTCATACGTTATACGTTATACGTTATACGTTATACTTTATACGTTATACGTTATACGAAATATGTAATACGTAATACGTTTTACGACATTCGTTATACGTTCTTCGTTACACGTTATACGTTATACGTTTTGCATTATACGTTTTACGTTATTCTTGATACGTTATACGTTATACGTTATACGTTATACGTTATACGGTATACGTTATACGTTAGACGTTATACGTTATACGTTATACGTTATACGTTATACGTTATTAGTTATACGTTATACGTTATACGTTATACGTTATACGTTATACGTCATACGTTATACGTCATACGTTGTTCGTTATACGTTATACGTTACACGTTATACGTTATACTTTATACGTTATTCTTTATACGTTATACGTTATATGTTATACGTTATACGTCATACGTTATACGTTATACGTTATACGTTATACTTTATACGTTATACGTTATACGAAATATGTAATACGTAATACGTTTTACGACATTCGTTATACGTTCTTCGTTACACGTTATACGTTATACGTTTTGCATTATACGTTTTACGTTATTCTTGATACGTTATACGTTATACGTTATACGTTATACGTTATACGGTATACGTTATACGTTATACGTTATACGTTATACGTTATACGTTATACGTTATACGTTATACGTTATACGTTATACGTTTTACGTTATACGTTATACGTTATACGTTATACGTTATACGTTATACGTTGTACGTTATACGTTATACGTTATACGTTATACGTTATACGTTATACGTTATACGTTATACGTCATACGTTATACGTCATACGTTATTCGTTATACGTCATAGGTTATACGTTATACGTTATACGTTATGCGTTATACTTTATAAGTTATACGTGATAAGTTATACGTTATACGTTATACGTTATTCTTTATACGTTATACGTTATACGTTATACGTTATACGTTATACGTTATACGTCATACGTTATACGTTATACGTTATACGTTATACGTTATACGTTATACGTTATACGTTATACGTTATACGTTATACGTTATACGTTATACGTTATACTTTATACGTTATACGTTATACGTGATAAGTTATACGTTACATGCTATACGTTATACGTTATACGTTATACGTTGTACGTTATACGTTATACGTTATACGTTATACGTTATACGTTGTACGTTATACGTTATACGTCATACGTTATACGTTATACGTTATACGTCATACGTTATACGTCATACGTTATTCGTTGTACGTTATACGTTATACGTTATACGTTATACGTTATACGTTATACGTTATTCTTTATACGTTATACGTTATACGTTATACGTTATACGTCATACGTTATACGTTATACGTTATACGTTATACGTTGTACGTTATACGTTATACGTTATACGTTATACGTTACACGTTATACGTTAGATGTTATACGTTATACGTTATACGTTATACGTTATACGTTATACGTTATACGTTATACGTTATACGTTATACGTTATACGTTATACGTTATACGTTATACGTTATACGTTAGACGTTATACGTTATACGTTATACGTTATACGTTATACGTAATACGTTATACGTTATACGTTATACGTTATACGTTATACGTTATACGTTATACGTTATACGTTATACGTCATACGTTATACGTCATACGTTATACGTTATACGTTATACGTTATACGTTGTACGTTATACGTTATACGTTATACGTTATACGTTACACGTTATACGTTAGATGTTATACGTTATACGTTATACGTTATACGTTATACGTTATACGTTATACGTTATACGTTATACGTTATACGTTATACGTTATACGTTATACGTTATACGTTATACGTTAGACGTTATACGTTATACGTTATACGTTATACGTTATACGTTATACGTTATACGTTATACGTGAAACGTTATACGTTATACGTTATACGTTATACGTTATTCGTTACACGTTATACGTTATACGTTATTCGTTATACGTTATACGTTATACGTTATACGTTATACGTTATACGTTATACGTAATACGTTATACGTTATACGTTATACGTTATACGTTATACGTTATACGTTATACGTTATACGATATACGTCATACGTTATACGTCATACTTTATTCGTTATACGTTATACGTTATACGTTATACGTTATACGTTATACGTTATACTTTATACGTTATACGTTATACGAAATATGTAATACGTAATACGTTTTACGACATTCGTTATACGTTCTTCGTTACACGTTATACGTTATACGTTTTGCATTATACGTTTTACGTTATTCTTGATACGTTATACGTTATACGTTATACGTTATACGTTATACGGTATACGTTATACGTTAGACGTTATACGTTATACGTTATACGTTATACGTTATACGTTATACGTTATTAGTTATACGTTATACGTTATACGTTATACGTTATACGTCATACGTTATACGTCATACGTTGTTCGTTATACGTTATACGTTACACGTTATACGTTATACTTTATACGTTATTCTTTATACGTTATACGTTATATGTTATACGTTATACGTCATACGTTATACGTTATACGTTATACGTTATACTTTATACGTTATACGTTATACGAAATATGTAATACGTAATACGTTTTACGACATTCGTTATACGTTCTTCGTTACACGTTATACGTTATACGTTTTGCATTATACGTTTTACGTTATTCTTGATACGTTATACGTTATACGTTATACGTTATACGTTATACGGTATACGTTATACGTTATACGTTATACGTTATACGTTATACGTTATACGTTATACGTTATACGTTATACGTTATACGTTTTACGTTATACGTTATACGTTATACGTTATACGTTATACGTTATACGTTGTACGTTATACGTTATACGTTATACGTTATACGTTATACGTTATACGTTATACGTTATACGTTATACGTCATACGTTATACGTCATACGTTATTCGTTATACGTCATAGGTTATACGTTATACGTTATACGTTATGCGTTATACTTTATAAGTTATACGTGATAAGTTATACGTTATACGTTATACGTTATTCTTTATACGTTATACGTTATACGTTATACGTTATACGTTATACGTCATACGTTATACGTTATACGTTATACGTTATACGTTATACGTTATACGTTATACGTTATACGTTATACGTTATACGTTATACGTTATACGTTATACTTTATACGTTATACGTTATACGTGATAAGTTATACGTTACATGCTATACGTTATACGTTATACGTTATACGTTGTACGTTATACGTTATACGTTATACGTTATACGTTATACGTTGTACGTTATACGTTATACGTCATACGTTATACGTTATACGTTATACGTCATACGTTATACGTCATACGTTATTCGTTATACGTTATACGTTATACGTTGTACGTTATACGTTAGATGTTATACGTTATACGTTATACGTTATACGTTATACGTTATACGTTATACGTTATACGTTATACGTTATACGTTATACGTTATACGTTATACGTTATACGTTATACGTTAGACGTTATACGTTATACGTTATACGTTATACGTTATACGTTATGCGTTATACGTTATACGTTATACGTAATTCGTAATACGTTATACCTGATACGTTATACGTTCTACGTTATACGTTATACGTTATACGTTATACGTTATACGTAATACGTGATAAGTTATACGTTATACGTTATACGTTATTCTTTATACGTTATACGTTATACGTTATACGTTATACGTCATACGTTATACGTTATACGTTATACGTTATACGTTATACGTTATACGTGATAAGTTATACGTTACATGCTATACGTTATACGTTATACGTTATACGTTGTACGTTATACGTTATACGTTATACGTTATACGTTATACGTTATACGTCATACGTTATACGTCATACGTCATTCGTTATACGTTATACGTTATACGTTATACGTTATACGTTATACGTTATTCTTTATACGTTATACGTTATACGTTATACGTTATACATCATACGTTATACGTTATACGTTATACGTTATACGTTATACGTTATACGTTATACGTGAAACGTTATACGTTATACGTTATAAGTTATTCGTTATACGTTATACGTTATGCGTTATACGTTATACGTTATACGTTATACGTTATACGTTATACGTTATACGTTATACGTTATACGTAATACGTTATACGTTATACGTTATACGTTATACGTTATACGTTATACGTTATACGTTATACGTTAGACGTTATACGTTATACGTTATACGTTATACGTTATACGTTATACGTTATACGTTATACGTCATACGTTATACGTCATACGTTATTCGTTATACGTTATACGTTATACGTTATACGTTATACGTTATACGTTATACGTTATTCTTTATACGTTATACGTTATACGTTATACGTTATACATCATACGTTATACGTTATACGTTATACGTTATACGTTATACGTTATACGTTATACGTTATACGTTATACGTTATACGTTATACGTTATACGTTATACGTTATACGTTATACGTTATACGTTATACGTTATACGTTATACGTTATACGTTATACGTTATACGTTATACGTTATACGTTATACGTTATACGTCAAAGGTTATACGTTATACGTTATACGTTATGCGTTATACGTTATACGTTATACGTTATACGTTATACGTTATACGTTATACGTTATACGTTGTACGTTATACGTTATACGTTATACGTTATACGTTATACGTTGTACGTTATACTTTATTCGTTATACGTTATACGTTATACGTTATACGTTATACGTTATACGTTATTCTTTATACGTTATACGTTATACGTTATACGTTATACGTTATACGTTATACGTTATTCTTTATACGTTATACGTTATACGTTATACGTTATACGTCATACGTTATACGTTATACGTTATACGTTATACGTTATACGTTATACGTTATACGTTATACGTTATACGTTATACGTTATACGTTATACGTTACATGTTATACGTTAGATGTTATACGTTATACGTTATACGTTATACGTTATACGTTATACGTTATACGTTATACGTTATACGTTATACGTTATACGTTATACGTTATACGTTATACGTTATACGTTATACGTTAGACGTTATACGTTATACGTTATACGTTATACGTTATACGTTATACGTTATACGTGAAACGTTATACGTTATACGTTATACGTTATACGTTATTCGTTACACGTTATACGTTATACGTTATTCGTTATACGTTATACGTTATACGTTATACGTTATACGTTATACGTTATACGTTATACGTGAAACGTTATACGTTATACGTTATAAGTTATTCGTTATACGTTATACGTTATACGTTATACGTTATACGTTATACGTTATACGTTATTCTTTATACGTTATACGTTATACGTTATACGTTATACATCATACGTTATACGTTATACGTTATACGTTATACGTTATACGTTATACGTTATACGTTATACGTTATACGTTATACGTTATACGTTATACGTTATACGTTATACGTTATACGTTATACGTTATACGTTATACGTTATACGATATACGTCATACGTTATACGTCATACTTTATTCGTTATACGTTATACGTTATACGTTATACGTTATACGTTATACGTTATTCTTTATACGTTATACGTTATACGTTATACGTTATACGTTATACGTTATACGCTATTCTTTATACGTTATACGTTATACGTTATACGTTATACGTTGTACGTTATACGTTGTACGTTATACGTTATACGTTATACGTTATACGTTATACGTTATACGTCATACGTTATACGTCATACGTTATTCGTTATACGTTATACGTTATACGTTATACGTTATACGTTATACGTTATACGTTATTCTTTATACGTTATACGTTATACGTTATACGTTATACATCATACGTTATACGTTATACGTTATACGTTATACGTTATACGTTATACGTTATACGTTATACGTTATACGTTATACGTAATACGTTATACGTTATACGTTATACGTTATACGTTATACGTTATACGTTATACGTTATACGTTATACGTTATACGTTATACGTAATACGTTATACGTTATACGTTATACGTTATACGTTATACGTTATACGTTATACGTTATACGTTATACGTTAGACGTTATACGTTATACGTTATACGTTATACGTTATACGTTATACGTTATACGTTATACGTTATACGTTATACGATATACGTCATACGTTATACGTCATACTTTATTCGTTATACGTTATACGTTATACGTTATACGTTATACGTTATACGTTATTCTTTATACGTTATACGTTATACGTTATACGTTATACGTTATACGTTATACGTTATTCTTTATACGTTATACGTTATACGTTATACGTTATACGTCATACGTTATACGTTATACGTTATACGTTATACGTTATACGTTATACGTTATACGTTATACGTTATACGTTACACGTTATACGTTAGATGTTATACGTTATACGTTATACGTTATACGTTATACGTTATACGTTATACGTTATACGTTATTCTTTATACGTTATACGTTATACGTTATACGTTATACGTCATACGTTATACGTTATACGTTATACGTTATACGTTATACGTTATACGTTATACGTTATACGTTATACGTTACACGTTATACGTTAGATGTTATACGTTATACGTTATACGTTATACGTTATACGTTATACGTTATACGTTATACGTTATTCGTTGTACGTTATACGTTATACGTTATACGTTATACGTTATACGTTATACGTAATACGTTATACGTTATACGTTATACGTTATACGTTATACGTTATACGTTATACGTTATACGTTATACGATATACGTCATACGTTATACGTCATACTTTATTCGTTATACGTTATACGTTATACGTTATACGTTATACGTTATACGTTATTCTTTATACGTTATACGGTATACGTTATACGTTATACGTCATACGTTATACGTTATACGTTATACGTTATACGTTATACTTTATACGTTATACGTTATACGAAATATGTACTACGTAATACGTTTTACGATATTCGTTATACGTTCTTCGTTACACGTTATACGTTATACGTTTTGCGTTATACGTTTTACGTTATTCGTGATACGTTATACGTTATACGTTATACGTTATACGTTATACGGAATACGTTATACGTTATACGTTATACGTTATACGCTATACGTTATACGTTATACGCTATACGTTATACGTAGTATGTAATGCTTCATACGTTTTACGTTATTCGTTATACGTTTTTCGTTACAAGTTATACGTTATACGTTATACGTTATAAGTTATATGTCATAAGTTATACGATACATGTTATACGTTATACGTTACACGTTATACGTTAGATGTTATACGTTATACGTTATACGTTATACGTTATACGTTATACGTTATGCGTTATACGTATTACGTTATTCGTGATACGTTATACGTTATACGTTATACGATATACGGCATACGTTATACGTTATACGTTATACGTTATACGTTATACGCTATACGTTATACGTTATACGTTATACGTTATACGTTATACGTTATACGTTATACGTTATACGTTATACGTTATACGTTATACGTTATACGTTATACGTTATACGTTATACGTTGTACGTTATACGTTATACGTTATACGTTATACGTTATACGTTATACGTTATACGTTATACGTTATACGTCATAGGTTATACGTTATACGTTATACGTTATGCGTTATACGTTATACGTTACACGTTATACGTTATACGTTATACGTTATACGTTATACGTTATACGTTATACGTTATACGTTATACGTTATACGTTATACGTTATACGTTATACGTTATACGTTATACGTTATACGTTATACGTTATACGTAATTCGTAATACGTTATACCTGATACGTTATACGTTCTACGTTATACGTTATACGTTATACGTTATACGTTATACGTAATACGTGATAAGTTATATGTTATACGTTATACGTTATTCTTTATACGTTATACGTTATACGTTATACGTTATACGTTATACGTTATACGTTATACGTTATACGTTATACGTTATACGTTATACGTTATACGTCATTCGTTATACGTCATACGTTATTCGTTATACGTTATACGTTATACGTTATACGTTATACGTTATACGTTATACGTTATTCTTTATACGTTATACGTTATACGTTATACGTTATACGTCATACGTTATACGTTATACGCTATACGTTATACGTTATACGTTATACGTTATACGTTATACGTTATACGTTATACGTTATACGTTACACGTTATACGTTAGATGTTATACGTTATACGTTATACGTTATACGTTATACGTTATACGTTATACGTTATACGTTATACGTTATACGTTATACGTTATACGTTATACGTTATTCTTTATACGTTATACGTTATACGTTATACGTTATACGTCATACGTTATACGTTATACGTTATACGTTATACGTTATACGTTATACGTTACATGCTATACGTTATACGTTATACGTTATACGTTGTACGTTATACGTTATACGTTATACGTTATACGTTATACGTTATACGTTATACGTTATACGTTATTCTTTATACGTTATACGTTATACGTTATACGTTATACATCATACGTTATACGTTATACGTTATACGTTATACGTTATACGTTATACGTTATACGTGAAACGTTATACGTTATACGTTATAAGTTATTCGTTATACGTTATACGTTATGCGTTATACGTTATACGTTATACGTTATACGTTATACGTTATACGTTATACGTTATACGTTATACGTAATACGTTATACGTTATACGTTATACGTTATACGTTATACGTTATACGTTATACGTTATACGTTAGACGTTATACGTTATACGTTATACGTTATACGTTATACGTTATACGTTATACGTTATACGTCATACGTTATACGTCATACGTTATTCGTTATACGTTATACGTTATACGTTATACGTTATACGTTATACGTTATACGTTATTCTTTATACGTTATACGTTATACGTTATACGTTATACATCATACGTTATACGTTATACGTTATACGTTATACGTTATACGTTATACGTTATACGTTATACGTTATACGTTATACGTTATACGTTATACGTTATACGTTATACGTTATACGTTATACGTTATACGTTATACGTTATACGTTATACGTTATACGTTATACGTTATACGTTATACGTCAAAGGTTATACGTTATACGTTATACGTTATGCGTTATACGTTATACGTTATACGTTATACGTTATACGTTATACGTTATACGTTATACGTTGTACGTTATACGTTATACGTTATACGTTATACGTTATACGTTGTACGTTATACTTTATTCGTTATACGTTATACGTTATACGTTATACGTTATACGTTATACGTTATTCTTTATACGTTATACGTTATACGTTATACGTTATACGTTATACGTTATACGTTATTCTTTATACGTTATACGTTATACGTTATACGTTATACGTCATACGTTATACGTTATACGTTATACGTTATACGTTATACGTTATACGTTATACGTTATACGTTATACGTTATACGTTATACGTTATACGTGATAAGTTATACGTTACATGCTATACGTTATACGTTATACGTTATACGTTGTACGTTATACGTTATACGTTATACGTTATACGTTATACGTTATACGTCATACGTTATACGTCATACGTCATTCGTTATACGTTATACGTTATACGTTATACGTTATACGTTATACGTTATTCTTTATACGTTATACGTTATACGTTATACGTTATACATCATACGTTATACGTTATACGTTATACGTTATACGTTATACGTTATACGTTATACGTGAAACGTTATACGTTATACGTTATAAGTTATTCGTTATACGTTATACGTTATGCGTTATACGTTATACGTTATACGTTATACGTTATACGTTATACGTTATACGTTATACGTTATACGTAATACGTTATACGTTATACGTTATACGTTATACGTTATACGTTATACGTTATACGTTATACGTTAGACGTTATACGTTATACGTTATACGTTATACGTTATACGTTATACGTTATACGTTATACGTCATACGTTATACGTCATACGTTATTCGTTATACGTTATACGTTATACGTTATACGTTATACGTTATACGTTATACGTTATTCTTTATACGTTATACGTTATACGTTATACGTTATACATCATACGTTATACGTTATACGTTATACGTTATACGTTATACGTTATACGTTATACGTTATACGTTATACGTTATACGTTATACGTTATACGTTATACGTTATACGTTATACGTTATACGTTATACGTTATACGTTATACGTTATACGTTATACGTTATACGTTATACGTTATACGTTATACGTTATACGTCAAAGGTTATACGTTATACGTTATACGTTATGCGTTATACGTTATACGTTATACGTTATACGTTATACGTTATACGTTATACGTTATACGTTGTACGTTATACGTTATACGTTATACGTTATACGTTATACGTTGTACGTTATACTTTATTCGTTATACGTTATACGTTATACGTTATACGTTATACGTTATACGTTATTCTTTATACGTTATACGTTATACGTTATACGTTATACGTTATACGTTATACGTTATTCTTTATACGTTATACGTTATACGTTATACGTTATACGTCATACGTTATACGTTATACGTTATACGTTATACGTTATGCGTTATACGTATTACGTTATTCGTGATACGTTATACGTTATACGTTATACGATATACGGCATACGTTATACGTTATACGTTATACGTTATTCGTTATACGTTATACGTTATACGTTATACGTTATACGTTATACGTTATTCTTTATACGTTATACGGTATACGTTATACGTTATACGTCATACGTTATACGTTATACGTTATACGTTATACGTTATACTTTATACGTTATACGTTATACGAAATATGTACTACGTAATACGTTTTACGATATTCGTTATACGTTCTTCGTTACACGTTATACGTTATACGTTTTGCGTTATACGTTTTACGTTATTCGTGATACGTTATACGTTATACGTTATACGTTATACGTTATACGGAATACGTTATACGTTATACGTTATACGTTATACGCTATACGTTATACGTTATACGCTATACGTTATACGTAGTATGTAATGCTTCATACGTTTTACGTTATTCGTTATACGTTTTTCGTTACAAGTTATACGTTATACGTTATACGTTATAAGTTATATGTCATAAGTTATACGATACATGTTATACGTTATACGTTACACGTTATACGTTAGATGTTATACGTTATACGTTATACGTTATACGTTATACGTTATACGTTATGCGTTATACGTATTACGTTATTCGTGATACGTTATACGTTATACGTTATACGATATACGGCATACGTTATACGTTATACGTTATACGTTATACGTTATACGCTATACGTTATACGTTATACGTTATACGTTATACGTTATACGTTATACGTTATACGTTATACGTTATACGTTATACGTTATACGTTATACGTTATACGTTATACGTTATACGTTGTACGTTATACGTTATACGTTATACGTTATACGTTATACGTTATACGTTATACGTTATACGTTATACGTCATAGGTTATACGTTATACGTTATACGTTATGCGTTATACGTTATACGTTACACGTTATACGTTATACGTTATACGTTATACGTTATACGTTATACGTTATACGTTATACGTTATACGTTATACGTTATACGTTATACGTTATACGTTATACGTTATACGTTATACGTTATACGTTATACGTAATTCGTAATACGTTATACCTGATACGTTATACGTTCTACGTTATACGTTATACGTTATACGTTATACGTTATACGTAATACGTGATAAGTTATATGTTATACGTTATACGTTATTCTTTATACGTTATACGTTATACGTTATACGTTATACGTTATACGTTATACGTTATACGTTATACGTTATACGTTATACGTTATACGTTATACGTCATTCGTTATACGTCATACGTTATTCGTTATACGTTATACGTTATACGTTATACGTTATACGTTATACGTTATACGTTATTCTTTATACGTTATACGTTATACGTTATACGTTATACGTCATACGTTATACGTTATACGCTATACGTTATACGTTATACGTTATACGTTATACGTTATACGTTATACGTTATACGTTATACGTTATACGTTACACGTTATACGTTAGATGTTATACGTTATACGTTATACGTTATACGTTATACGTTATACGTTATACGTTATACGTTATACGTTATACGTTATACGTTATACGTTATACGTTATTCTTTATACGTTATACGTTATACGTTATACGTTATACGTCATACGTTATACGTTATACGTTATACGTTATACGTTATACGTTATACGTTACATGCTATACGTTATACGTTATACGTTATACGTTGTACGTTATACGTTATACGTTATACGTTATACGTTATACGTTATACGTTATACGTTATACGTTATTCTTTATACGTTATACGTTATACGTTATACGTTATACATCATACGTTATACGTTATACGTTATACGTTATACGTTATACGTTATACGTTATACGTGAAACGTTATACGTTATACGTTATAAGTTATTCGTTATACGTTATACGTTATGCGTTATACGTTATACGTTATACGTTATACGTTATACGTTATACGTTATACGTTATACGTTATACGTAATACGTTATACGTTATACGTTATACGTTATACGTTATACGTTATACGTTATACGTTATACGTTAGACGTTATACGTTATACGTTATACGTTATACGTTATACGTTATACGTTATACGTTATACGTCATACGTTATACGTCATACGTTATTCGTTATACGTTATACGTTATACGTTATACGTTATACGTTATACGTTATACGTTATTCTTTATACGTTATACGTTATACGTTATACGTTATACATCATACGTTATACGTTATACGTTATACGTTATACGTTATACGTTATACGTTATACGTTATACGTTATACGTTATACGTTATACGTTATACGTTATACGTTATACGTTATACGTTATACGTTATACGTTATACGTTATACGTTATACGTTATACGTTATACGTTATACGTTATACGTCAAAGGTTATACGTTATACGTTATACGTTATGCGTTATACGTTATACGTTATACGTTATACGTTATACGTTATACGTTATACGTTATACGTTGTACGTTATACGTTATACGTTATACGTTATACGTTATACGTTGTACGTTATACTTTATTCGTTATACGTTATACGTTATACGTTATACGTTATACGTTATACGTTATTCTTTATACGTTATACGTTATACGTTATACGTTATACGTTATACGTTATACGTTATTCTTTATACGTTATACGTTATACGTTATACGTTATACGTCATACGTTATACGTTATACGTTATACGTTATACGTTATACGTTATACGTTATACGTTATACGTTATACGTTATACGTTATACGTTATACGTGATAAGTTATACGTTACATGCTATACGTTATACGTTATACGTTATACGTTGTACGTTATACGTTATACGTTATACGTTATACGTTATACGTTATACGTCATACGTTATACGTCATACGTCATTCGTTATACGTTATACGTTATACGTTATACGTTATACGTTATACGTTATTCTTTATACGTTATACGTTATACGTTATACGTTATACATCATACGTTATACGTTATACGTTATACGTTATACGTTATACGTTATACGTTATACGTGAAACGTTATACGTTATACGTTATAAGTTATTCGTTATACGTTATACGTTATGCGTTATACGTTATACGTTATACGTTATACGTTATACGTTATACGTTATACGTTATACGTTATACGTAATACGTTATACGTTATACGTTATACGTTATACGTTATACGTTATACGTTATACGTTATACGTTAGACGTTATACGTTATACGTTATACGTTATACGTTATACGTTATACGTTATACGTTATACGTCATACGTTATACGTCATACGTTATTCGTTATACGTTATACGTTATACGTTATACGTTATACGTTATACGTTATACGTTATTCTTTATACGTTATACGTTATACGTTATACGTTATACATCATACGTTATACGTTATACGTTATACGTTATACGTTATACGTTATACGTTATACGTTATACGTTATACGTTATACGTTATACGTTATACGTTATACGTTATACGTTATACGTTATACGTTATACGTTATACGTTATACGTTATACGTTATACGTTATACGTTATACGTTATACGTTATACGTTATACGTCAAAGGTTATACGTTATACGTTATACGTTATGCGTTATACGTTATACGTTATACGTTATACGTTATACGTTATACGTTATACGTTATACGTTGTACGTTATACGTTATACGTTATACGTTATACGTTATACGTTGTACGTTATACTTTATTCGTTATACGTTATACGTTATACGTTATACGTTATACGTTATACGTTATTCTTTATACGTTATACGTTATACGTTATACGTTATACGTTATACGTTATACGTTATTCTTTATACGTTATACGTTATACGTTATACGTTATACGTCATACGTTATACGTTATACGTTATACGTTATACGTTATACGTTATACGTTATACGTTATACGTTATACGTTATACGTTATACGTTATACGTTACATGTTATACGTTAGATGTTATACGTTATACGTTATACGTTATACGTTATACGTTATACGTTATACGTTATACGTTATACGTTATACGTTATACGTTATACGTTATACGTTATACGTTATACGTTATACGTTAGACGTTATACGTTATACGTTATACGTTATACGTTATACGTTATACGTTATACGTGAAACGTTATACGTTATACGTTATACGTTATACGTTATTCGTTACACGTTATACGTTATACGTTATTCGTTATACGTTATACGTTATACGTTATACGTTATACGTTATACGTTATACGTTATACGTGAAACGTTATACGTTATACGTTATAAGTTATTCGTTATACGTTATACGTTATACGTTATACGTTATACGTTATACGTTATACGTTATTCTTTATACGTTATACGTTATACGTTATACGTTATACATCATACGTTATACGTTATACGTTATACGTTATACGTTATACGTTATACGTTATACGTTATACGTTATACGTTATACGTTATACGTTATACGTTATACGTTATACGTTATACGTTATACGTTATACGTTATACGATATACGTCATACGTTATACGTCATACTTTATTCGTTATACGTTATACGTTATACGTTATACGTTATACGTTATACGTTATTCTTTATACGTTATACGTTATACGTTATACGTTATACGTTATACGTTATACGCTATTCTTTATACGTTATACGTTATACGTTATACGTTATACGTTATACGTTATACGTTGTACGTTATACGTTATACGTTATACGTTATACGTTATACGTTATACGTCATACGTTATACGTCATACGTTATTCGTTATACGTTATACGTTATACGTTATACGTTATACGTTATACGTTATACGTTATTCTTTATACGTTATACGTTATACGTTATACGTTATACATCATACGTTATACGTTATACGTTATACGTTATACGTTATACGTTATACGTTATACGTTATACGTTATACGTTATACGTAATACGTTATACGT